>NC_051322.1:11710339-12013370 GCF_015220235.1 Choloepus didactylus
AATGCCCCTTAATCAAAGATACTGCTCTTACAGTATTTAATCTTTTCAAAAACCTGTGTGATAACCAACATTATTTCCATTATTTCAACATGGAAACTGAGGCTCAGAAAAGCTTACTGAGTTGACCAATAAAATAATCAGAAAGCAATAGAGCCCTCTCTGGCTCCAAATTCTATGCATTTCCCATGGCCCTATGTTCATCCACTATAAAGCATAGTCTGGTTTGAGTTCAGTCTTTGAAGAGTCTTATAAGGAAGGAAACACCTAACACAAATCGCCTTCCTCCCTTCTACGCTATATTTTCACTAGCATCTTGCCATTTCTTGAATTGTTCCTACACATTTGTATCCAAGACATTCTTCCATATATACCTGTTACAAAATAAAGAATTTATGATTTCCCATTTTTCATACAGAAACACAATTACCTATGAAGTACAAATCATACAATCCTATCTCCTATCTCTGTGGAGGATAATTTCTCCTTTAACAACAAGACAAGAAAAAATTGTGGCTTTTACAACCTATGAAAATTCTTTTCTTGTTCTTTGATGTAGGAGTGAAAAACAGATGTTCCCACCGTTTTACTCAGCATACATCAAAGACTTGGGTTAACCATAACAGAAGTGAATTACTTTGTCTGCTGCTAGCTGCCAACAGCAGTGTCAAGTCCTCCAGAAACTACATGCGATGCATCTTCTATGCCATAACCTGACACATCAGACCCAACATCTGACTGAACTTGTAATTGGTGTTTCCTCACAGTAAGGCTTGGTTTGATCACACAGTGGTTTGTTAATCAAATGATTTGTCTTTGTAATATTCAGATATTTCAGATCTAATTATTAGCCAGTATCATTCCACAGCATTTTAAAACACATATAAACTTATTATGATATTGTATTTGATTTTCAGCATATTCTTCTTCATAAAGTTACCAAATGCACTTCAGTTACACTAATCAGTCTAGCTTATCACGTAGTAATCTTCACATATATTTTAGTATGTATTATGCTCTGTTTTTAAGGTCTTACCTCTGCTCTTAGCCCATAGATCACCCTATCCTTGCTGTTTCGAGATTTCTCTCCTTCTTTATTATATCCTGATAGTCCTTCTACTTCATTTTCATGTTGTCCTTGAAGAATGTTAAACTGGAAAAAAAATTTAAATCTATAATCACATGTTGCTTCAAAGGCTGGTCCCAGTATAACACATATTAGACTTTCACTGGTTTGTTCATTTTGTTTTAGGAAATTTATTTTCCCATGTGGATTCTGTCAGGCTTTGTTGTTGATGTTGCTATTATTGTTGTTGAACTATTTATTTTTATGTTTGTAGTAGAAAAATCCTAAATTGTCAGAAAACAAATCAGCAAATCCCATAAATCTGAATTTACCAATTGAAAAATAAGCAAATTTAGTTTCTTCCACAGACTCCTAAATAACTGACCAACTGGCATCTTACAATAATCCAATTAATCCTGATCTTTCAGTCCTGAACATTAGCACCGCAGTACTCTTCACAACCCTAATTATTTTTATTGTCTATAAAGTATAAATAATATATTGATAGTAACAGAGACAAATTTGGGCAATGGAAATTATATACATTATGCTAGGCCTGGTAAAACATATGTGAATCATCTACAAAAAATGCCAATAAATTCTCACAGAAAACTACTGCAGAAAAATATAGGGAAGTGAGAAAAAATTCTGAAAATGGAAACAGTGACTTTTTCCCCTAGCTGTTCTTATAATTAGAAGTTTTCAGCAGAACTACCAAAGTTGGTAGTTGTGCCAGTTTGAGTGTATTGTGTCCCCCAAATGCCATTATCTTTATAGTCTTGTGTGGGGCAGAAGTTTTGGTGTTGGTTAGATTTGCTTGGAGTGTGCCCCACCCAGCTGTGGGAGATAATTTTGATGAGATGTTCCCATGGAGGCGTGGCCCCGCCCATTCGGGGTGGGCCTTGATCAGTGGAGCTATATAAATGAGCTGACTTGGGGGGAAGAAAGAGAGTGCAGCTGGGAGTGATGTTTTGAAGAGGAGCAAGCTTGCTAGAGAGGAACGTCCTGGGAGAAAGCCGTTTTGAGGCCGGAGCTTTGGAGCAGATGCCAGCTGCCTTCCTAGCTAACAGAGGTTTTCCGGAGGCCATTGGCCATCCTCCGGTGAGGGTACCCGATTGCTGATGTGTTGCCTTGGACGCTTTGTGGCCTTAAGACTGTAACTGTGTAGCGAAATAAATCCCCGTTTTATAAAAGCCAATCCATCTCTGGTGTTTTGCATTCTGCAGCATTAGCAAACTAGGACAGTAGTTATATAAAATGTATAGGTACACACACAAGGTAGTTTGTTTTATTAACTTTTCTTTTTAATAAAAGACTTAGGTAAACATTTCCAGAATTCTTATTATATAATTTCTACATAATCCCAAGACAAATGGGAAAACAAAAGTTAATATTACACCATTAAAAAAAATAAAAGAAGGACCCACCGCCATCAAGATGGCAGAGTGAGATACTTCAGCATTCCATCCCCCCATAAAAGCTTTGAACAACCACAAGAACTAGCAGAAACATCTTTATAAAATCCCCAGAAAACAGTTAAGGGACTGCAGAAACAGGGCAAGTGCTGAAACAGGAAGTGCCCTACTGAGAAGTGGTAGGCTCGCATGGCCATCTGGCTGTTCTTGCCTCCACCCCTTCCTGGCTGGCCTGTGCTCCCAGTGTGGATCCCCAGTCCTGGTTCTGGAGGGAGCAGAGTAACTTCATGCACATACTAGGAGCATGTATGCCTGGACCAATCTGTCTGGTGGTGGCCTGAGGGACTCACCATCCCAGAACTTGCCCTCTATGTAGAAGACCATTCATGGGACTCTCTTACAGAACTCTGTGGAAGAACAATCAATCAAGTGATCCAAGGGATTGCTGGCTGTAGGACAAATAGTGTAGTGTCTGGGACCCTGAGGAAACTGTTTCCCAGGGAAAAGGGGACATTCAGAACCATGTAAACAGGGGAATTCGTAGGTCCACATGCATGATGAAGATACAACACATGCACAGTAATGGAAGGTAGTGAGGGTACTGGAATATTCTGAATGTGATTAATCACTGAAAGGTGTGCTTGAGAGTGGCTGATATGGGAAAGTTCCTGTTGTATGTATGTTCCCACAATAAAAAAAAAGACCTAAAGAGACAACGACAATTAAATGCAAGACATGATCTTCCATGAGATCTAGCAAGGGAGGAGAAAAGGCTCAAATGGACATTATTGAGACAAATGAAAAACTTGGAATATAGACTATAAACTTTAAGTAAATATTAAATTTCTTTAACTTGATAACTGCACTTAAGTTGAGTACATTAGTGAATGTCCTTGTTCTTAAGAAATGTGCATGGCAGTATTGTGTTCCGAGAGCATGATGTATACCACCTACACTTAAGAGTGCAGAAAATAGATGGATAGACAGATAGATGGATAGATGGCTGGATAATGATATAGAAAGACAGACGATGGATGGGAGGGAAGGAAAGCAGGAAGGAAGGAAGGAAGGAAGGGAGGGAGGAAGGGCAGGCAAATGCGGCAAATTGATAAAATTGGTGGATCTGGGTACGGGGGGGGGCAGGGGAGTAGTGGAGTTCTCTGCATGGGGTTTGCATTATTTTTGTAACTGTCCTGTAAGTTTGAAAGTATTTCAAAATAAAAAGTAAAACTAAACTAAAATAAAATAATGGTATTACTAATATTTTATTGTTAATAATAAGCATGTATTAGTGTCCAGGAACTGAGTGTGATATATATTGCCTTAGTTAGTGCTAACAGTAATCCTGTGTGGTAGGTAGTAATATTATTAGCCACACCTTAGAGAAAAGAATCAGTTCGTCAAGAGGTTTAAGTAACTTTCCCAAATTTAAACAGATAATAATTGGAAGAAGTGAATTTTAAGACAGTTCTTACTGAATTCATTACTTGAGCTCTTAATCATAAACCTATACTTTATGTATAATTAGAATGCTAAAGGCCAAAGAAATGATTTTCTGAGAGGCAATAGGTGGGTGAAATAGGATAACAGAGGGAACACAGCAGAAGATGCTGTAGCCCAAGCATACTGTAAATGGACTATGGTGGTAATAGGAGCTGATTTACCAACAACAGAGAAGCTCCATGTTTAGAGTAGTATCATAGAGGGAGCACAATGGAAGGAAAGAGTGAGAACAAGGAATAAAACCATGAAATTTACCGGAAGTCTGTCTGTGCATATTTCATCCTACTCAGATAGCTTGGCATTCATCCCAGGACAAAATAAAATTTTAAAAATCACTTTGTAAAAAAAAAATAATGAATACAAGGGTAAATTACTTTTTCCACTTACACCTTCACCTTTAGGTTTACATTAATGAAAATGTATCAAGATCTATTTAGCACCTGAAAAGTTGAAAGCACTGTACCTGTTGATGCTAAAGATTAATTTAGCAGATTTATGAATCTCATCCACACATGATACATCAACTCAGTTAAAATGAAAATGGCAAAAATAGGAGGTACCTGATGAATGGAATGAGTCAGCATTAGAAAGCATTTTCCAAGTTCATGTCCTCCAATGTAATACTTATTTAGTATTTTCTCTAATACTTACTAGTATTTTTCCTGAAGTCACACCCATAATATGATAATTCCAAAATTTCTCTTTAAAAATAATCTTTTCACACTGCAGTATACGTGAAAGATTAAATCAGGCAACTTGTCATATCTCTGACTTCAGAAAATTCTGACATAATTAGGTTCTAGAGAACCTAATTAAATTAGATTAAACACAATAAAATTTCAGTGGTGGAGAGATCTCAAATGGAGTCGAGAGGTCATTCTGGAGGTTATTCTTATGCATTATACAGATAGCCCTTTTTAGTTTTTAGTGTACTAGAATGGCTAGAAGGAAATACCTGAAACTCTTGAACTGCAATCCAGTATCCTTGATTCTTGAAGACCATCTGTAAAGCTTATATGGTGTGACTGTGTGATTGTGAAAACCTTGTGGCTCACACATCCTTTATCCAGTGTATGGACAAATCAGAAAAAAGGAGGACAAAAAATAAATGAATAATAGAGAGGAGAAAGGAGTATGAGATGTTTTGGGTGTTCTTTTTCACTTTTATTTTTATTTTTATTCTTATTCTTTTTTTTTTGAAGTAATGAAAATATTCAAAAAATTGATTGTGGTGATGAATGCACATGTGGTGATTGTGGTGATGAATGCACATATGGTGATGATACTGTGAACAACTGACTGTACACTTTAGATGATTGTAGGGTATGTGAATATATCCCTACAATAAAATTGCATTAAAAAAAATCTCCACTGAATACCAAACCCACTATTTCTCCAATAACTCCCAACAAATAATCCTGCAGCTTCTTTCACAGAGAAAATAGAAGCAATGCATAGAAAGGGACCTAAACTTCCTGGGGCAAAATCTATGAATTTGATTGCATCTACACAAATCTTCCTTCTTTCCTTCTAGTAAAGACATGCAACGTCCCTTTTTGAGTCAAAGACTAATCCTTCCACTTGTCCTCAGGCTTTGATACTTTTGGGGTCTTGGCAAACTCGTTCCAAGAATTGCTCCTCACTTGGATCATCAAGTATCTCCCCTCCTGTATGCTTCTCTTGGTTTCTCCCGTATTGACCTTTAACAGCTCAATCTCTAACGCTGGCTGAGGTTGGGTGGGGTGGATGGCGTGAGGGAGAAAGAGTAAGAATACTTTTTTGTTCCATCCCTGGAACTTCTATCCCAGATCCTTGTTTGCTTTTACTGACAAGTGCTTGTGCTCAGCTTTCCCACATCCTCCCCTCTCACTCAGTCTCTGCTGCCACCATTCCCCATACATTCCAAATATTCAGCCCTCACCTTATTTAAATCTTCAGCAGAATTTGACATTGTTGACAATACCCTTCTTCAAACATTCTTCCCCTTGCTTATGCAAAGAAAGATTTTCTACTCCTTTCCTTCCTAACCATTCACTGACTTCTGTGCAGTTTCCCCTTCTCTGTCTGTCCTGCCTGTTACTAATCCCCCAACCTCTCTTTCTCTTCATTCAATACCTAACCCGGGGTGATCCAAACTGTTCCATGGCTTCAACCACCATCTCTTTGCTCATTGTTCAAATTTCTTTACTGCACTCATACATCCAAAATCCTGCCAAACATTTCCAACTCAATCCCAAATATGTCCAGAATTGAACTCACTGTCTTTTACCCTCAATTTTCTCTCTTCACTGATGTTCCTTTTGATGAACTGCCAACCAATTTATAGGGTCTGAAATCTGTTATTCTTCTTTCTCTGTAACCTGTCCCATAACTCCACACATTAACAACATTCAATTAATCACCAAATACCATATTTTTCTCACATGTGTATTTCTCAACTGTCCCCAAATGTCCATCCCCACCTGGCTTAGAACAGCCAATGATTTCTTTCTGGATTACCATGACAGCCTCATAACAGTTTCCTTACCACCCCCCCCCCCCAATCTCATCTTCACACTGAATATTGCATCATTTTTCTAAAATTTTAATCTGATTGTTTCACTTCCCTATTCAACACACTTCAAGGTCTCCCCCTGTTGCCCTCGTGTTGATGCACTCATTTTTAATTTGGCTTTTGTGAAAAGTACCAAATATCAAATAGTTCTGAGTATAAGATCAAGTATTTAACAGTTAGCCAGGCTCAATAGCATTACCATACTCTTATAAAAGGTGAGGAATATAACAAACAAATGTGCCCAAATGCAGTGGACCCCACAGCAAGGTTATGGTTCCAAAGTAATTTGGATTCATTTTAAGTAGACAGATAAGCCTATAAAATTTCATGCCTTAGGCTCCAAAAACTTTATTTAAAATTCTTTAAAAATTTTTTTACATAATTTTCTCCCTTAAAGAATGGTATGGAAGACATTAAAGAATATTTAACTTTGATTCATGTGAATTTTTATTACATCCTTCAAGTAAAAATTAGGACATTAACATCTCAGTAATCTGTAAATTCTTTTGCTCTTTTGCTAATGTATCTTCTACATTTTTAAGTTTGTCTTCAAACAGTATTAACACAAATTCTGCTATTATAAATGCTGGCATTTTAAGCAAAACATCTGCCTTATCTATAACCAATGACATCTAAGAACAATAGAAATCTGAAATTCATCACCTATTGAAAAAATATATGTTGCTAATTTTATATATTTCTGTTCTACCTCCTCCATATTCTCATGCTCTAAAATATGTTTATATTTGAAAATACATTATCACTCTATAATATGCAATAAAATATGTATATTATATATAATACATATATATATTCTGACCATAAGGCTCCAAATGTTTAAAAAATTACTTTGAATTGAATTATCTTAATAATTATTACTGACATACATATTTTTCTCGATTGTGCATCCATGAATGAACTTACTTACTGATAGAATGAGATAAGAAAATCAGTTTTATTCCTTTTTTGTTAATGTAGGAACTAAGAAAGTTGTTCACACAGGTTAGACAGAAATATAAGATGTTTTATTATAGCAGAATTTCATATATATTTTTTAAAAATATCCTTGTAAGTTATGTTGAAAAAAACACATTTTATCTAATAACAAAACCTTATTTTTTGTTATTCGTAAGCTGATTAATCCATTAGGTTCTACTCTAATATTTTTATGAAAAGGAAAATTAGAAGTCACCTGAAATCCAAAGATTTTATGATCTACTGATTAGTTGTTTCCTCAACACTAATATTTCAAAATATCATTCTATTTGGTACTCCTGAGTTTTTACCATCCTGGGAAAATGCTCCCAAATAACCCTGGGGAAGGGAGATAAATATGACAATTTGAATATTGAATGAAGTGTATTGCAGGAAAGGAGTAGATGCTTGCAAGGTACTTAGGCATGTCAATTTTAGGAAAGTAGATAAACTGGGGATCTGGAATTGAAAATCATATAACTCTCCCCATAGGGAATCTGGGGAACAGGGCACTCATGTAGCAGTGGCAAAAATTTTTAATGCCTCCAAATCTCCATCTCAAAAACAGACAGAGCAACTAGAACAACAAAATAACAACCTGCAGACACGTGCAACAATGTTAGGTAAAGAATTTTCCCCATGAGGCCTGAAACTCAAGTGGGTTAAGTAAAGCCTCTGACAGCTTCAAGACCTGCACCTGGGTGAGACGACTCAGGGAGAAGAAGCAGAGCCTGAGAATAGGAAAGCCCCGAAATTGACAATGGCATTACCTGGCAAGCGTGCCAGGCCAACTTGAGAACAGTAAGTGTGCCAGTTTGAATGTATTACGTCCCCCAAAATGCCATTATCTCTGATGTAATCTTGTGTGGGCAGATGTATCAGTGTTGATTAGATTGTAATTCTTTGAGTGTTTCCATGGAGATGTGCCCCACTCAACTGTGGGTGATGACTCTGATTGGATAGTTTCCATGGAGGTGTTACCCCACCCATTCAGGGTGGGTCTAAGTTAAATCACTGGAGCCATATAAATGAGCTGACAAACAGAAGGAACTCAGTGCAGCTGAGAGTGACATTCTGAAGAGGAGCTACAGCCAAGAGGGACACTTTGAAGAATGCACAGAAGCTGAGAGAGTAGCTGCAGATGAGAGACAGTTTGAAGATAGCCATTGAAGGCAGACTCTTGCTCCGGAGAAGCTAAGAGAGGACAAATACCCCAAGGGCAACTAAGAGTGACATTTTTGAGGAACTGCAGCCTAGAGAGGAACATCCTGGGAGAAAGCCATTTTGAAACCAGAACTTTGGAGCAGATGCCAGCCATGTGCCTTCCCAGCTAACAGAGTTTTTCCAGACACCATTGGCCATCTTCCAGTGAAGGTACCCGATTGCTGATATGTTACCTTGGACATTTTATGACCTTAAGACTGTAACTGTGTAACCAAATAAACCCCCTTTTATAAAGGCCAATCCATTTCTGGTGTTTTGCATTCTGGCAGCATTAGCAAACTAGTACAGTAAGTGAATCTAGGGATTTTTAAACATTCCAAATTGTGGGTGACTGCCAGAGGCCCACAGTGAAGTCTGAAGAAGTGGGACAGTCTGGACTTCATATACTCTCTAAAGCAGACAGAGCTTCCTTCCCAAAACAGCCACACTGAGAATAGGGTGCTGAGAATGGAATCCATACTGAGAGAGGCAGTGGCACTACAGGCAGAGGAAGGACGGTCCAGAAGATAGTGGGATGGGAAACAGCCAGGAATTCTTACAAAGGGCAAGGCCAAATTTTGGAGACTTTATCCAAAGATGAAAAGATGTGCCCTAGGACAGTGACACAAGGAAAGGCTTCTGGATCCAATCCATTTCTTATATAAGTTCAGAAAACCTAATTTCATGTAAGAATAGGCAAAAGAAAAGGAACATATGATGTTATTAAACAAATAAAGGATCAGAATAGTGTCCTCATAGACAATGAAAGTATGCTACTGATAATGAAAACATTTTAGAAATGCATTCCCATGAAACAGAAAAAAAGAAACAAATTTTTCAATGTGATCTAAATAAAATTAATAAAATGATAAATAATATGAAAGAACAACATAGCCAAGAATTAGAAAGACTCAGAAATGAGGTAATAGGCCTTAGGAAATAATTAGAAAAAGAAGAAAAATCATCCAGAATAAACTGAAAGGAATACAAGAGCAAATAAATGCAAAAGAGGATTTCTTAAGAGAGAAGGGAAAAAACAAATTGTTAAAAATCAAAATACGATGAAGATGAAAGATTAAGAAGGATTTCAGAAACTGTGACAAATAGAGGAGAAAGTCAAAGAGGATTCAATATACTTGTAAGTTTCCCAGTTCTTTTCACAGAAATGGCCTAGAAATAATGACCATCTCAGAGTGTTGGCTTGAGACATTTTCCACTGAAAGAATGCTGGAATCTTTGGAGGAATGGTTTATTCCAGGTCTAGGTCAGGATAATGCTGGTGCATCTTGTCATACCATAGAGTAAGGAAACTATAAACGATTACTAGGGTTGAGTCAAATATACTCAGTAGTGAATTTAAAGCAGTTCCTGCTTTCCAAATATGGGACCATTTGAATATAAAAAAGGATAATGCAGCAAAATATTGAAGCACATCTAATACAGTGATACCTATGAATTGATAATGATACTAAAATTAAGAAAACACTGAATGATACGATTCAACATTTTGTATATTGGGAAAGAAAGACAAAGAATCTGCTAGGTATCCTGACATATACATCAATGAGGAACATAGTATATGAGAGAAATTCCTCTTTATAAAGATATTTTAACTAATAACTGAAGGAGAAATAACAGAATTAAAACATCCTTATTTGCAACCCCTAATTAATTAATGGTTCCAAGCAGTGAGCATCAGGGATGCTGAAATCACAAGGAAAACTACCATATGCCATTTGCTCCTGATGGAAGAACACAGCAGCATCCTGGAGGGGAACTGGAAACTGAATCACATCAAACCTCTTAACCCAGCCAGCATTTAGAGGAAATACTGAGGCCAGAGGAACATGCTAAGCTACACCATAAGGTCCAAGCTGTGAAATTCAAACTGAAACTCTGTAAGATAAATAATTCTGTTTCTTCAATAAATAAATTATAAGAAGAAAAAAAGGAGAGGGAGATATGAAGATAAAAACAATATATTTAAACATACTTTAAAAGGCATATCTAGTCAAAATGTCTGTGCTTTACCTGATTTCTGCTTCAAATATGTAAATCATGAAAAAAATTTTCTATTTGTCAGAAAATTGGTAATTTAAACACTGAATAATTGATATTAACAAATTATTCTTAATTTTTTATGTGTGAAAATGCTGCTGTCATATGTAACAGTTCACAGCCCTTATTTTCTAGAGATATACATAGAAGTACTTCTCAATGAAATGATACATAGTAAGGATGGGGATGTTGTGGATAAAACAAGACTGTCCATGAGATAATACATTATTAGATATGGATGATGGAAATGTTGGCATTCATTGTAGTATTCTTTCTCTGTGTGTATATATTTGAAATTTACCATAAGAAAAAGTTCAGAAAAATAAGAATCCCCCTGCTTGTATACCCCATGTCTTATCCCTATGCCTGAGCATAACTGGAAAGCAACCCAGTACAAAGATTTCTGATTTATCTTGCAATGTAAGATCTATTAATCCACTGTCTTTTTTTCTCTTAGTGATTCACTAACAGAATCTATTATTTATTAAAGACATTAGTCTTTGACATAAAACCAATGTACTATACATACAATGGGAGCCTGATTTTTTCTCTCTGTATATGGTTGTGAGGGAGCAGATGGTAGTTCATCCAAGAGTTACATTGAGTCACAAGATTATAAATCAAAAATATAAAACAACACATCTCTACTGTGTCCCATAAGGAATTATCCAAAAGATCCTTTTTTAATCCTTCCATTTTGTAATACTACCTGACCCCCTCAATAGCATTAAAGTGTAGATTTGACACTTGCTTCAATAATACAAGTTTATATTTTTAGTTGGTAGCTGATCTCTGTCCATAGAGTCAGTCATGGAAACTAACTCTCATCAAAAAGTCAATTAGAGTCTCAATATATGATTTATTATTCTTACCAGATTTATTCAAAAGGACATAGAGGATATCACAGTGTCTCAGATCAATGTTCTGAGACATTTAACTTGTATTTTATCAAGGAGTCAACTAGCATATATTTTAGATAAAGTAAAATATCAAATAAGGGACTACTCTAAAATTTAGTTCTTTATGTAGGTGCTTATTCATTTATATACTAAGTATTTAAAGAGAAAGAGATGTTATGCAAACTTATTTGATCAGTAGAAAGAAGTTTACATACATCTTTTGGAATACAATCTCCTTCTTTTATTCCATTTTTAACCTGGAAATGCCATTAATTTTCCTTTAAGATTTAAGTTATACATCTCTAACAACTCCAGGCACCAAATGACAAGAAATAAATGTTATTTCTTAGTCCCGGGATCCAAATAAAATTTTTAACATTTTTATAAATGAGTAACAGCACTGTGGTCAAAAGGTAATTGAAAAAGATCAGAAAACCTGTGTGCTACACCTGGCCTTGACAAATACTGTCCACACTCTTGGGCAAATCAGACTTCCTAGGCCTCAAGTCACTTTATTGTCCATAAAAGAAAGAAGATACACTAGATTTTATTCTAAGTAACTTTGCAATGTGAATATTCTAGGAAAGTGACAGCTTGAAATTATATTTTTCATGATAAATTAGCAATAGGAAGAATGATTAACATCTTAGTAACCATACAAAAAATAAATAGCATACACAAGGGGATAATGCTTTTTGTTTTTTAACTCAGAACAAAGAAAATGTCTTTTAATATACAATAACATTATTATTTTAAAACAAGTTACCATGACTCACCAAAAACATTCACAAAACTTTCATATCTAAAACATCTAAGAATTAATTGTTTTTAGGAAAGCAAGATAGAAAACTGAATTTCTAATATGATTAAAATGATACTGACTGCTAGACAAGGTGGTTACTCCTCCAGAGGCTGGATTTACCAACTGAAACAACCAAAATGCATGACAAAAATACAGGAAACAGTTGCTGTAAAGATATTGAAAATCAGGCAATGGGACAGCAATTACTGAAAGATGGGAAACAAAGAGAGCCCTGCAATCGTCCAGCATATTGCGTGGAGAATTTTTAGTTCATGGAGCAGGAGAGGGAGCCCAAGAAGAGCTGGGGGGCTCCCCGTTTTGAGGAGATGGATCTGGGAGTCCAAGAAGGCAATGGCATACCGAGTTTGCAAGGAAGAGGACCCGAGGGGACAGAACTGCTCAAAGAGAAGCCTGGAGGGCTCCAGAGTGTTCAATAGGGTGCTTGTGAGGGAGGGAAAAGACACCCAAAAGGAATAAACAAAGGAAGTGAATAAGTCCCTGGGACTCAAATAAGGCTAGTAATAGTCCGTATTCCCCAAAAAGTGGAAACCTCACAACACATACTCCACTAGATAAAGTACTCAAAATGGTTTTGCTTCAATATGGAGGCAAAATTAGCCCTAGACAAAATGTACCTCTGGTTTCATGTTACAGATTTAAAAGCTTTGAGACACAAAGGATCAAAATATTTCCATGCAACAAAACCAGATCTCAGAACAAAGCCAAAGAATGGTTATAAAGATATGACAATATCCAGCACCCAACCCAACAAGGCAAAGTTCATAATGTCAGGCATCCAATCAAAAATAGCAAGTCATGCAAACAAACAGGAAAATATGACTCACAGTGAGGAGAAAAACAATCAATTGAAACTGTCCCAGAAATAACACAGATAATAGAATTAGAAGATCAAGGATTATCACTTTGTTTTCCATTTATTCAAGAAACCAGAGGAAAGATTGTATATTTTGAGTAGAGATACTAAGGCTATACAATTTACAACAGATACTAATCAGATCATTAGAGATAAAAAGTATAATATATGAAATAAAAATACACTGGATGAGATAAATGACAGGTTAGACACTGCAGAAGAAAAGATAAGGGACTTCAATGAAGAACATGTTATAGAAAGTATTCACAATGACACAGATAGAGAAAAGGGAAAAAAAAAGGAACAGATCATCAGCGAGATGTGGAACAACTTCAAGCAGTCTAACATACACACAATTGGAGCCCCTGGCAAAAGGTGGGGGGAGATAAATATTTGAAAAAATGATGTCCAAAAAGTTTCCAAATTTGATAACATGTATAAGTTTATCATATTTTGCAAACTTCTACTTGCAAAGAAGATATATGAGCTTATTGATTTCTCAAATAATCAAAAGTGCAATATTTTAAAAGATTACAAAATATGCTTCCTCAGATATTCACAATAAGTAAGATTAGAAGCTGCAGATGGGTCCAAAGATGAGGTGTTCTTTATTTTCATCCATACAAGACCTTCTAAATAAATTTTGGATATAGATCAAATAAAGCATTATTGTGATTTTAGGAAAATACCACGTGAAACATCTTCAAGATACATTTCTGAAAATGATATCATTTAAATTTATTATTTATAAGCCTTTTAAATTTCATAGACTATTGTTCTCTAATTTCCTTTTTCCTACCCACCCTCTCACCCCCCACAGACCCAAGTCCTTCAGCTCACAAAGAAGTTGAAATCATAGGACATCAAAGTTTTGGGGGGAAAAATATGTTTTAGATTTTTCCTTAAGGGTAACAGGGCTTTTAGAGGATTAGCATGATTTAATTCTTAATTAAATATCATCTAAAGCAGCACATAATTACTATAGTATAAACTAGGAAAAGTTAAATATTCATATTTGAATAAATCTTACTGGAACTAAAATACGTGATTTAACATCATCAATCAAAAAATTAGTGCCAACTGTGGTTTGCATGAAAGAAGATCTTATTTTCTGTAAAGCCTTAGAAATTGAAATGCTTTCCTTTGTTTTCAGACTCAATAAGATTCTATTAAATATGAGATAGTAGTCTGTACTTCTGTCAAAACCAGTTTCCATTTAAGAAAAATACTTTAAAATTTTGATCTCTTGCTTTGGACGAGCATTAAGTACTTGAATGTTAACATTTTTCTTATGGGAACCAGAAAATTACATTTCATGATATTCTTTTCTATATGAGACTTCCATTAAAAAAAAAAAAGATCAGTGTTGTTTCTTTTTCCACTGGATTTTGACAGAAAAAGCTGTGAGCACAGCAGATTACAGACACTCTGTTCAAAAACCTATGTAAAGTAAAAGAGGCCAGTCCCAAAATACCTTATATTATGCTTCCATTTATGTGAAATATCCAGAACTGGTAAATCTTTAGAGATAAAATTATATTAGTGGGTGCCTAGGGGTGCAGGATTTGGAGGGAAATGGATGTGAGGTTTCATTTTGGTGTGAAGAAAATGTTCTAAAGTTTAGTGTTGTGTTGATTACACAACTCTGTAAACATGTTTAAAAAAAAACCATTGAAATGTACATTTTTATGGAAGAATTGCATGGAATTGAATTATATATCAATAAAGCTGTTAAAACATGTAAAAAGAATTTCAGGAGTTATTCCTTCTAATTTAATTTTAAATCTCAAAGAACTTCTGTTTAAAGCATTAATCATGAAGCGCAACATGAGTTTTCATCCCTTAATTTGTCATTCCATTACCTTGGCATACTTATCTTAGGAAGAGTCAGTAAGTCTGTTCACTCACTTCTCTCTGTGTTTCACAATCTAACACTGACAATGTGATTCAAAGTGGGGAATTTCACACTCCTCACACTCTCTCTCCCTCTGTCAATATTGAAATGGCACTTAAACTTGTATATAGGATGGTGCCTACTTTTTAGGTAAATAAGTTCCTTAGAAACAATTCACCTTGTGTGATTTTTCACTAATTCGGAGATTTGGCATTTGTTAAAATATTCCTACTCTCCCCTAACAATGGTGTTCTTGAAGTCTTTGGAGATAGGAGCCTGACCTGTGCAAATCTTTCCCACAACTAAATAGCTGACAAAACTACTTTTCTTCTGTGGGACTTGGTGTCTTTCTGTGTAAACAGCACAGATATCTGGAGTCAGCAAAAGCCAACTCATGGAGTGAGTTAAAAAAAAAAGAAAAAAAGAACAATGGTAACTAGGCCAAAAGTCAGGAGGCATAATCCTCCAGCATCTCCATCACCTCACATACAGCCCTCTTTATCCACCTTTATTAAGCCCAGCAGCAAGTATCTATCAATCACCGATCCCTTCTAAGAGTCAGGCCCTGAGATAGCAGAGTTGCTCACAAGGTTGAGACAGTGCTTACCTCTGCCCTCAGTGTGATCACTGTCTAGGGGAAGAGACAAAAAACTGACAGGCACTTATAATAAGTGACGTGATGATGACAGTGTAGCCCGGGATAACACACCCCAAAGGAGAGAGACACCTGCCCGCATTCTGTACATTAAAAAAAAGGACATCAGAGGAACAAGTGCAGATTTTATGGAGTCTGGATGTTTACAATTTGGGGAAAGAAAACAAAATTAGGAATGATCGTAAATACTTATTTATAATGGGCAAACACAATAATGAAAATACCATAAAATAAGAAAACCCGCAAGTTAATATAAAATTTTAGTAATAACTGTTAAATAACTAATAATTATCCTAGATTTTTGACTGCATCTACTTTGATCAACTTTTAGTATAACAATGATTTTGTAATATCAGTTTTTATAGAGAGAGTGTTCTTTCTTCTAGAACAATTGATTAATTTTTTAGTTAATGATAGTTGGGATAAATAAACCTGCAATATAACACACAAACCCACTCACTCTTCACAATATTTCCCTTTGAAGTTTTTCCTCACAGATATAGAAAATCTAAAAAGTGATATTTCATATGATTTTCATTTAAAACTATGGTGCATTATCAAGAAAACTTTGAAAGGCAAGAACTTCAATACTGACTAGATATACATGAGAAATAAATGCAAAATATATTCCACTATATACAGATATACTACCAGATAAAAGACAACTTTTAAGAATTTAGAAATGAGAGACCATTATTTATCAAAAAGGAGACAATTTGAAACTTGGGGGTGCTGTATGCTGAGACAAAAGAGCTCCGTTTTTCCCTGAGAAAGAGGCAGCTTATTGAGTTAATATAATATAAAGAAAAATATGGTTGGTTAAGCAGAAATAATTAAAAAACAAAGCCTTCTAAGGGACTGGAATGCTAACTAACAAAACTTATTTACCCCAGACAAAAGTCCTGGTTTCGAGGAAATCAAGACCCAGGCTCAAAGAATTTCAGAATGTTCTAGCAGTTGTACAAGGTCGGAGAGTCTCGGATAACTTGTCTCATAGATAACTTGTCTTGGGCATGTGTGGGCAATTTCAACATGCACAGATAAATTGCCTTTGCTTTAGACAGGCCCATGCCAATTCATTTAACAATACAAACTGTATGTCTCCTCAATCCAATAACAACGTGGCAAGATTCCAAGTATCTCCACAGCCACTCCACATCTACCAGAGAAAAGAGCAAGGGGTTGGAAAGGAACACAGAATGGAAAGAGACAGAGGCTTAAACAACTGTGCCCAAATTACGTGGCTCTTGCAAATTGTACAAAAACATGAGTGTGTGTACCTCCAGCTTGGGCTGCTGATGGGGTCCAGGAAGGGGCTCAAAAGATGGGCCTAGAACATAAACTGTAAATCTGCCTCTACAGGGGAGAAATCATGCCTTTTCTCCTTTATAGAACTCAAAGTGGTGTAGTTCAAAATAATAAGTCAATGAAGTATTGAGTATCGCTATGTTAGCACAATCCCTCTTGGCGGTACATATAGAAATTATTTTTGAGTCATACCTACCAACAGCTATGAGGAGTAGATTAAAAAAGTACATACTTCTCTCCAAAGCTGAAGTTACTAACCAAGAGCACATGTAGGTCTTTCAATGCCAATAAACTGGCAAAGGAATTAAAAATAGCTGAAGGGAGAGAGGCCTGGGCTTGTCATGAGAAGACCTGGGTTGAGGTATGGCCCTTGGAGTTGGGTTGGTCTTCGGAACTTCTTAGGCCCGTTTCAGCCCTGCGCTCTGGAGCTTGAGAGCAGCAGCTTGCCATTGGGATGTGCACCAGAACTACAAGCTTTTCAAAATATAAAAACCTAAGCAGCATCCCTAACCTTCACAATCTTCAAGGAGGGACCTGGATGTACATGTTTTTAAAAATGCTTTCCTGTTGGATTTTGCTAATTCAGTTAAGAAAGGGTTATTTATTATTTTTTGTAATCATGGTATCCATCTGAGAATCCTTAAGAGATTCCACCAGCACCTCATTTTATATACATCAGAAGATGTTTTCACATAAATATGGCATTATACTTTCCATTGGCTTTGATCCTAACTTCAAAAGTATATTACAAAGGAAAAAAATTGCTTCAAGATGATCTAATGTGACAATTACACATTCTAAAAATGCACTTCAAAGAAGACCATCTCTTCCAGCAGGTAGTCTGTGTCTCCAGTTCTTCCATACGAGCCCTGTAAAAATACTGGCTAAGGAAGCTTTCTATTTTTGTGATTCCTGAACAATCATTAAAAGTACAGACACTAATTAAAATGGACCTCTGCCCTGGAGAGGGGTTGGTCAAACGCCAAGCCTCCACTGTGTCCACAGCCCTGTTCCCACCAAAGCAGATAAATCAAACTCCTTACGTGTAATTCTTTACATCCCAAACTTTGACCTGCTGTATTGGACACAGGATTCCTGATTGTGCCTCATTCAAACGTGCTGTCTAGTGGGTGGCTGGTGATCTATGAAATAATCTGAAATAAGAATTCAGCTCAGCAGGGATAATAGCAAAATACAGAGAGGCTGAAAGCCAGAAACAGAGGACTAAAATCTATTGGCGGGAGTGCTGAAGGACTTGGTATTCTAAGATCCCTCGAGCCTGTGCTTGACTGCAAAGGTGGTTTTCTGCTCTCCGTTTGCTTGTTTGCTTCTGTTTGGTTTTGGTTTTGGTGGTTGCTTGTTTGGTTTGGTTTCTATTTCCTGAGTGTTTTTACTATTAATCCCTCTCACCCAAGGGAATCTGAATATTCCTCTCTTCCTTGACAGATGACACATTTCCATTACGGTTTCCATATTTTTTGAATAACTGAGCAAACACTATTTCAGAATACACTAGTGAACTAACCACAGAGAATTGTTTTATATTTTGGATTTTATCTGTCCTATGTAAAATTTATGTAATTTTTATTGGTGATTTTGTAAGTATATCTTTTGAATGTGATTACTGTTCTTCAAAGAATGCCTGTAGTTATAAAACACTAAACTTAATATCCAATAATCTAAATAAACTATCTTCTGAATTAAGAGAGTATAAATTTGATAGAATGGCTGGAATGTATCATAATTTATCTTGTTTTTGTTCAGATATCCTAACAAGCTATGGAAATAAATTATGTTGCTCATTTCCATTCTGGTCTTAAAATTATGCTTTCCTTTGCTCCTCTTTCTGTCTTGGAGGTGATGTCCTCAGAGGAAATAGCAACTGGTATTGTCTGGTCTTGTCTTTGGGAACATTTCAATGCACAAAACGTCAAGCTAGAAAATCTGCTGATTTCACCCCTTGCATGTTGCACAGATTCTAAACCTAAATTTCTTGACATACTGAATGAAAGCCAGAAAGTATAACCCTTTATTCATTCACTCACTCATTCTGAAAATAATAGCTCCCAAGGACTTTAATATTAACTTCCAGTCTTCACATGGCTCACACTATCCATTTCCCAACTATATTCTCCATGTAATCCATTTTATCTTGTTATTAAAAGTGTTCTCTGTCCAAACCCCAACAAATGATGAACTCCTGGACTTAGGTTCCTTAGCCTTAAATCATATATTTGATTAAAAACAAAAACAGGGTGTTTATAGAGTATAAAATGGTGTCTAATGCATGTAAAAAGGATAGACATTTTTAAATTTGTCATCTCAGATATTTGTATATCATGGAGAATTTTTTCAATGGGTTACCAGGCACTCCTGTTTTACATCTTGATTTTTTCACTCCATCATATCGATCAACACCTTTTGTGTCAATACATACACATTTGCTCACTTGCTGCATTCTTTCATTATTTAACCTATTGGGTGGAGGGGTTATTTAGCTTGTCTCCAAAGCTTTTCTATTATAAACTGGGGAGAAAGGAGTTAAAACACCTGAAATGTGTTTTGGTGAAACACTATTCCTATTTCACTAGGAACAGTGAAAATTCTTTCATTAAGGGGATGAAGTGGGACCACCTCAGGGGAAAAGAAAATGAGGCAAATATCCTGAACCAATCTCCTTTTCAACATGCAAAGTGACTCTCCAGGCAAAAAAGACTAATGCTATTTTGATGGAATTTTCTTAACTGAATGTCTCTGTTTAAGGATTGCTTATAGGAAAAAAAATAAAAATAAAAACAGGAAACAGAACTTTTGGACATATGAGACATGGACCACGGGGAAATATCCTGTGAGCTGGGATAGAAAATGAAGAAGTTTCATAGACCAAATGCTCCCTGTTGGGTGAGATGATTGCCAATCCTGGAACTCATGTGGCGCCCTCACCTAGTCTGGAGAAGAAAGCACAGGAAGGAACTCAGAGCTACCTCAAGGCCTGGTCCTCTCCCTGCCTTGATGAGCCTCTTGGCTGCCTGCATTCTTGAAATTCTCAGTCAAGCTTGGTTGTAATCAAACTGATTAAGATCTCTGATCCATTTATTTAACAATTTGTTCACTATAAAATCTACTATCTATAATGAAGTCCCTTTTATTTATGTCTATGACTAATTGCATCTGTAATGGGCATCAACTGATGCTGTCAGCATCTGGTGAGTTAGCCAGGTGGATAGGGAAATTTGCTTGGAAGACAGCTATGCTGTAAATTCAAGGGGAAGTCATTGAAGTGTTTTAAGCAAGGGGGTAATATGACAGTCTGCATTTATGCAAATATTACTCTGCTCGCTGGATGGAAAATAAGTTAGAAAAGGTCAACAGTGCTGGTGACAAGACCAGGTAGGAGGGAAAAAAGAGATGATGGTGGTTCTGTGTAGGGAAGCAGTAGAGATGGAAGATACGGTATGAGGTACAGTTTGGAGGTAGAATTGGCAAGACACATTAATGTTATAAGTAACTTCTCTGGAGTAATTTCTTTAATCCACAAGAACAGCAACAAGAGACAGCATTTCAAAATTAACTTTGAGTTTTCAGTTGCCCTAACACCCCATCATACACCTATTTCCAATAAACACCACCTTCTAGGACCCTTGCTTGATACGTGTGGAATATAGTCCATCTCATATGATCTTCTTGAATATGAAGGTATTGGTATAGAATTTTAGCTACATATAACTAGCCATTCTATCTTCTAATTCCCCCAATTCAGAAGAAGGTTGAGAGAACTAAATAAAGCTTCAACATAAGTTCTCAGCACCATAAGTGAGATCCATAATGCCTGTATTTCTATAAATATTTATTTAATGTATGAATAAAAGAACATTGCAAATTGTAAACTACTAGACATATTTTTACCACAAAAAGGTAGGAGATTTATTAAGAAAATTCATAAAAAGAGAGCAGGTAAATGGACACAATTTTCAAAGAAAGATAAAAAGGCTGTTTTCTGTTTTTTAAGTTTGATACTAATTTTAAAATGTTAGCAGTTTTCTCCACAGACGGCAAAAGATCTCTTCCACTACGGAAAGAATCAGAATCATCTATTGCTAAAGCAATGTACCATAATTATCTGTAATCAATATTGCTTACATGAACATTTGATTTGCTAGACCAGGAGATTTAATAGAAATGATACTTTCAGCATACTTGGAATTTATAATCTAATTCCAAATCAATATATACAGACTTGCAAAGGAAAAGCTGAATAAGTATTAAATTCAGCAGAGGAGCAGCATTTTCAACATAATTACATCTTCTACTCATTGTCTTCGTTGCTTTTAAAATACTTACATTTTATAAATAAATTCTTATAATTTATCTTCTGTAAATGTCAGTGATTTAAGAATGATTTCTCTTTAAAGCACAGCAGACTTTGAAATACATTTTTTAAAATCTTGGTCTATTAAGCACATCTGCTTTCAACTCTAAAAATTGCTAATCTTTCCCATCAGCAGTTCTTTGCCAGGCATGTGTTTGCTTTTAATCTAAAAAAGAATTATATTTGTAGCCAAAAGCTTTTACAGACGGAGAACTACAGTAAAGAGGAAGATCATTTATCAAAATTTTTTAGGCAATTTCTTATGCAGTTTCAAAGGATGCATCATGACACAACTTTTTCTGATTGATAATCAACTGTATGAGGACTTTGAATATTTTAGACTTATACCTAACTCTACAATGTCATTTCTAAATGTAACATACAATTCTTGTTCTATTATAATCCATTATAAAAGAGAAATAGGCAAAGCCTATATTAATAATTACATGTGTTTAAGTATTTATTTGTTTCATTTTTAAAAATTTTTAAACATTTCATATTTTATCAAAATAATTTAAATATATGTGTAATTCTTCCAAAAAGGTTCTAAGAACATCACAATTTCCATGTTAGAAAGTAGAGATATTTTTAAAAAGAATCACATATAATTTAAATCATATTTTTATCGTTATCATAACATGTTTATCTGTAAATCATGTTTTTATTTTATCTTGTAACACCTTTTCATCATCTACAATAAAAACTTTTTTTCCTTCATTGTAATTTATTAAAGATATCCAGCTTTGTAGTTCATCTAACTGAAACATTCACTCAGAAGTTTAAATAGCTGGACAAATTTTCCTTATCAATTTTGAGGTTTCCTCTGTTCTCAAAACCCTATCAGCATTTTGTTTAGTAAAAACATCATACATGCATTAATAGGTATTTCTATATGGGCATCAAAATATGAGCCCAATTTACACTGTATAATGCTACCTTTGTTTTATTTTTGCTCACCTATAAAATTTTGATAAGCAATTTAGGGAGGACTTTTTCCTATTTGCCATCAGAAATAATCTTTGAATAAAAAACTGTAAATGTCTTTGTAAACCAATTCAAAACTATGGCATTTTTTTTTCAAAACAGTTGTCACATAAATGTTAACTTATATGAATAAAAAGAATCCTTAGCAGACAATGAGTAACATTACCAAGTCTGCACTGCACACTAGTGGCAAGAGATACTAAATGCATGCTTGTTTTTGAATTAAATTTAAGACCAATTCAGCCTTAAATATTAGCTTTCTTTGTCAAATTTGAACCTGCTATATTATGGAGAATATATACATACACTCCAACCACACTATGTTTTTTATATTTGTGAACTATTTTTCCTGTATAACATTTACTTATTGTCAATGTCCACAACAAAAGTTATTCTGATCAGTTACCTGTGAATAAAAATACCATGAATCCATATATACATGTATGCATGTATGTTAACACATATATATGAATGAAACCATAAACACCGATGAATTCCTCCATTTAAATGTTAATTTTTAATTATTTTATTTTAATTTTTATGTAACATATATGCAACATAAAATTTTCCCTTTTAACCACATTCAAATATGTAAATTGGTGCTCACAATTTTGTTCACAATGTTGTGCTGCCATCACCACCATCCATTACCAAAACTTTTCCAACCCCGGAACAGAAATTTTGCATCAATCAAGCATTAACTCCCTATTACCAACCCCCGCTCCAGCCTCTGATAAACTGCATTCTGGTTTCTAAGTCTATGAATTTGCTTATTCTAATTACAAAGGCACTCCTCCAATCCAACACACGAACCTATAAAAGGAAGAATAAACTTAATCTGGATTGTTGGTTTACATTTACCCCTCACTGAGATTATGTTGCATTTTCCAAAGACACACAAACTAAACTTCTACTATCATCACTGAAATTACCTTTCATTTATAAAGGATTTGTAAACATAAGACTGGTTTAAGAATGTCAAGATGCATTCACCTTCCTTTCAAACCTCAGTTGTCCAGTGATTAATGGAGTTGACTATTTCACAGCCTGTACATGACATAATGATGGCTCTCAGGGGCACCGGGATGCCTGCATATGAGCCAGAAGAAAGGTATATGCTGGCAACCAAGGTTCTTGAACATCCCCACATGTAAGTTCAGGACACTTAAGGTAAGGACCCCAAACTCCAGCATTTGCTAGAAATAAACATGAAGCAACATCCGTATGGGTTTTCACATACAAGCATGTACATGTGAAATATGGCTTACCCCTTTTTAAACAATTGAAAGAAGAATCCTTTAGAATAATTAAGGCAGCTCCAGGAACTATTACATTTTAGATTTAAATGCTCAACTTCTTTAGACAGCTGTCTGCATGCCTATGGTTTTGTATGTACACACATACGTTGCACATGCCCTCACTAAATGTGAACCCATTTGAGAGAATTTAGCTTGTCTCACTCTTATTGCATCCCATGTACTTACATAGAACAATGCTATACATGTAGAATTTGCACAATAAATATTGTTTAAATAGTAAATATCAATAAATTGTTGGAATGGGAAGAGTTCATTACAGCATTTTATTGTTGAAATTACAAAGGAAAATTATAAAGGCAAGTGGCTAAGCCTCACTTACTATATTACCAAATATGAAAAATAATCTAAATACACTTGAGGTAAATTGGTATTTTCAGACTACCTCGGCTTCATATGAGAATGAGATTAAAATGTTCATGGTAGCTGGTATGATATGATAATATGATATCATAATATGATATAATAAGACATTTTCCACAGTCCCCTTGACTGTGGCCAGAATGGGTAATTATCTCTTGTGCTTAATCATTAAAAATCTGTGTTACTTAGAACAAGTTTTCTTACGCCCTGTGTTTGACCAAGTCCAGGCTGACGTGTTACTTCAAACATTCCTTCATAGGAAATTCAGTTTTTAAACCTCCCTTGCTCTTCTCTGTTGAGCCTTTTCTGCCTTACACCCACTAGATTACACATTCAAACAGAGAAAACCTTCTATTTCATTTCTTTTTTTACATCTTAAGTCTCCATACCTCTTTTAGATTTTTCAGCTTTGATTCCTTCAGTTCTTCGTACTTCCGTTTCCATAGAGACAAAGCTGACTCCAGTTGTTCTATTTCTTTCTCCAAAGATGCACGCATTCTAAATAATTTAAGAAATAAAAGACACAAAGTAGATTTATAATTTTCAAATAATTTTAGAAATTATTCAATTTTAGCTTTTCTATTTTATATTTTTCATATTAGTATATGAAAAATCATAAATATTGAATAAAACTTGGTTTAACTTGTTACTTTGTCCATTAATCTACAGTAAATTAAACATATTTAATTTGGCTTTGCCAGTATCACAATAATTGACTTTTCATCTGCTTTCTCATATATTATTCATGCATTTCTCTACAATGCCTCTTATTCCTATTATTTCTTTATATGGGATGACAGCCAAAAATCCCACCTAACAGTTAAAGAAATAGATAAAATGAAAATAATTTAAAATACTTACAACTTTGTTTACAAAATAACAATTTCACTGGGATCTTTTTCCATACTTAAAATAATAGAAATTAATTTCTCTATTTGTAGAACTAGTGACAGAGCTAAGATTAAAATCTGGGCCTCTAATATCTCAACCATTAAGGTTTTGCTATACCCATGATGTCCATTAGAATGAGTCATTATTTTATTTCTAGTGCTAATTAGCATATGTTGACATTTGCAACCAGTTTACCCTCATCTGTGTGGCAGATTAGATTATTGAAATATACTCCTCTTTCCTCTGCCTCCATGGATTCTACTTCCTCATCCCTCAATTCTAGTCTTTGACCAAGTGATATTAGCAGATGGGACACAAACTGAGGTTTGTAAAGATCTTGTATGGTTGGGCTTTTACTCTTAGGCCTGACATCACTGTGAGAAGAGTTTCCCCCAGGCTGCTGCTGTCCCAGCATAAAACTCATGGGACAGATATGAGCCTGTACTTGCCATGGAGCCAAGACCAGCTAGATCCACAGCTTGAAGCAGAGCCACCTTGCTGAACCCAGCTGAGATCAGCTGACTCCAGCATCCCTGCATCCACATGGGGAAAATAAATAATTGGCATTTTAAACCACTGAATGTTATGTGTTTCATTATTCAACAAAAGAAACTGATACCAAAACCGATACTTAAAATTGGGATGCTGCAATGACAACAAACAAAAAATATGTAGGCTTCACTTCGGGGCCAAATGGTGGGCAAAGGCTGGAAAAATGGTGATAAAACTTAAGGGAAGCTGGAAAAATAGTGACATTTGTTATTTAGTGGTGAAGCACATAGTGAAACTGTTACCTGCAGTATGTTGGGAAATAGAAAATGTGCCGATATCACCAATGTCAGTGGGCATGATGTGGCCAAAGGTTTGAACAGTGTTGTGCAACTGGGCTTGCTCCCTTGAATTTCGGCTGTTAGTATGAGAAATACATGCCAGGGCTGGCCCGTTGCCCCCTTAGGAAGATGCGAGACCCAGAGCACTACCGAGTCTCCCCTGCAGAGCCCACCTAGATCAGCCAACCCTCAGCTGACCCACAGACAACTAACTAAATGCTTACTGTCTTGTACCACTGGGATTCTGTGATCGTTAGCTGTACAGCCTCCTTGTAGCTAGAATTAGCTGAGAAGCACATATCAATCTATTTCAGTGATGTTAAATGTCTTTAGAAAGATCTTAGAAACACATGTAGGGAGAAATGAAATACATGCAAAATCAAAATTTCAATGTCATTTATGTATTTATAAGATTTATGACTTTTTCCTCTGGCTGTAAATATATTAATTTAACCCAATCCAGTGGTTAAGCATCCTACTAAGAGTTAGCATAATTTTATTTTCATGAATCAAGGCGTAAAATTGAAAGAGGACAAAAAAGTATTAGTAAAGGGGTTAGTTTAACCTCAAACAACTCAGGCTCCTTCAAAACAGCTCCATTTACAGGTCTTTGATTTGTAATCTCCTATTGTTAGCAAAGTAAATGTATTAAACCAAAGCTAACACACAAAAATGTTCAGCCTAGAAGTCTGGATCTTAAGAACATTGCCTCCAATGTCTTCAGCTCCAGATTAAAATCCCAGCCAAAATTTCTGATAGATAAGCAAACAGAGTCAACTGATGACACCCGAGTTGTGTACAATGATATAATTTTTGTTGTTAGCGCCTGTGTTTGGAATGTCTACAAAAATAGACTTAAGCATGGAAACAATAAGCAAATCACAGAACGCTAATATTTTGTATTAAATTTGGAATCAATATGCAAATAATTTTGCATTAAGTACATTATATTTGGCATTTGAGTACTTTTCAAGTTTCAGATATTAAGGCATATTTGAATATTTAAAAGAAATCTGATATTCGCCTAGATACCCAAATTTAAGTTGAAACATATAATGCAACTTTACTAAGTTTTGTAACTTCACTGCAATATTTCAGATAAGAATCGCCATATTTGTTACTTTAATTTATTAGATTTACATGAGTATTAAAATGCTGGGAACACCTGTCAGACATTGAAAAACTTAAAAAGGAAATAAGAGTATATTAATTTAAAAAGGTATTTTATTAAAGAAAATTAATTAACAATAT
Source organism: Choloepus didactylus (assembly GCF_015220235.1). Classification (NCBI taxonomy): domain Eukaryota; kingdom Metazoa; phylum Chordata; class Mammalia; order Pilosa; family Megalonychidae; genus Choloepus; species Choloepus didactylus. The sequence continues at coordinate 11,737,547 of NC_051322.1, forward strand.
TTCTGAAACAGCATACATTGATTTCTCCTTAAAACTACATTTGAGAATCATTTTACTTATAAATAGAATAATCCATTATTCTTGTACTTGAAATTTGAGAAAATTCTAGATTTTTAAATTTACAAATTCCAAATCATACATGTTAAAACAATTGTGAGTTTTTGAAATTGCACTTTAATAAGTCAAATAATAGTTTTAACAGACTAAACGCAGCTGTTTCAGAGTAAAAAAGTTCACATTAACATAAACATTATTTTATTACTGCAGAACAAATGCCGACCCTCCAGATTTGTATATAGAGATACAGTCTGAGTATAAAGATATAATCATATCTAGATTATATCCAGACCTAGAATAAATATTCAAAAGTGAGTTCATGAAATAAATATTAAGTATTTAAAACAAATTAGTAACATTTCAATGGTAATAATATTTCAGAAACCAATATCTTTATCTCTTTAATTAGACATTTTAAATAAAATAATAAGATTTTCCTGAATGAAAATTATGTATTTATGTAAAAAGTAATAATTTAGTCAGGAGAGTGAGGGGATAAGCAATTTATGAACATTTACTTAATGGTGTAATGTTTGAATTTTTTTTTTGGCATGCCCCCATCAAGAAAATATTTGTGACTATGCAAGCAAGCATAAAGGACATTGCATATCTAAATTTGTGCAGCAGAGGTTGCTCTATAAATCCATAATTTTCTGACCTAATCAATTTATTTTGTATTTCAGGGAAATTTTCAAAATTGATTAATTTTACAGTTAAATTTATAATTGAAATTTAAACTACAGTCATGTTACTTGAGCTACAAGAAGGCAAAAAAATTAATATTTACTCAAAAGAACATTGCCTGTTTTATGCATAAATTCCATAAAACAACAAAATTAACAAAATAAAGCTCAGGAAAGATACAGTATCTTTAATATGATATGAAATTTTAAAAATCAAATTGCTAAAAATATGTAATATTTGTAGGGTCTAAGAGATAAATATGGAGTGAAATTATTTTTATAGAAACTGATATTTCTAGCAATCTTTTGCAAAGTTGTTTATTATAATCATATAATAATTGGACACAAAAGTTGGATATCTAGACAGGAACATTGGTCAAAATACTTCTCAGGAATGAAAAGTTTTGAAAGATTAATATCTGAGATTACATATTAATCATTTTTGAACTGTAGGAAACTCCACTATAAAAGATCTAATCAGTATTTTCTTAGAGTCATATTAATGTCAAAAAAAATTTTGCCAAGCCAAATAATTAACTTGTAATTATGTTTAGATACACATTTTTCATATCAGCACAAAATTTAGAGTTAATATTAAACTATGAATGATAAAAGATTTTTACAAATATGCTTTTAATGAGCAAAACATCTGTCATCTTGTCATTGCACTCCCAACTGTTTATCATTTCATCTTGCAGCAGTACAAGTTACTTGCAGTCAAAGGCATCTATGATTAATGTAATTAGAAAAGAGATCTGCATAAAGAATATTAAGTTCAGGGATCATCAGGAAGGTCAGAGAACAAGGCTTGGAGACAATGCAGCCAGGAGCAAGGTTTATTTGCAACCCACAGAACTGGTCCTATGAAGACCGGATCCCCTGCCGCCCTTCCTGTATGTTGCCTGTACACTATTCTAGTATCTGTTATGTGCCTGGCAAGCAAATATATCCAAATTAGCTAATCTAAGTAGAAAAGGTTATTGGTAGCTGAACAAATCTCTGAGAGAGCCAGAGGAGCAAACAGGGAACCCATGTAAGCCAGAAATACCAGATCCCTGGAAACCTTCCCGTGAGGACACCATCAGGGAAACCACTGGCTCCTGGCATCAGGGATGACCTTGGCTCCACCAATACAAGACACTGCGTGGCGCTAGAGCCCACAGTTCACTCCTGCCCTGGACACTCGATGCAGTTACTGCTCTACCTTTCGCCTTAGCAGAATGGATTCTGGGTACTCCCTTCTTCCTGGGAGCATTAGTTGCTGCATGAAAGTCTATGGTAGGCAGGGCAAGATGGTGGAGTGGTGAGGAGCAGAATTTCATCTCTTCCCTAGAGCAGCTGGCAATTACCCAAGAACTATATGAACTACATGTTTTCGGCGTTTCCAGTAACCAGTCACACATCGGACGCAAGTTTGGAATTGGAGGAAAAGCTGAGATCGCAGCAAACGTTGTACGCTCCCCAGACTAGGGTTCTGGCGCCCCTCCCCACCCAGACCTCACAGACTGTCTTGCTGCTGGCTCCCTGAAAGGGGGAAAAAAAAACCAAAAAACAGCAATCTGCTGAGGGCAAGTAAGGGGGCTCAACCCAGCCTCAACTTCAGAATTAATTAACAAATTAATTAACTAATTTTGGGAGCTGGGGGTGCTAAAGAAGGGCTGGGCTCTGAAAAGGGGGGGCACATAAAAGAGGGCACCCATTCCCAGGCTGCAAAAAAGCCATTTTTTTTTCCCCTACATTTTGTCCCTTCTGGCTTCTCACTGATTTCTTAACTTTTTGCATTTCAGTAGCCCCTGGCAGGGGTGGAATTGAAGCTGTTAAAGAGCAATTATCAGACAGTAGCCCAAAGTACATCTTTAAATGCCCTATTCTGACACTGACAAAACTTCCAGGCTAGGAAAAAACTTTTAAAAGGGATTCCATTTCTTTTTTTCTTTTTTCTTGTTCTTCTCTTCTATTTTTTTTAATCTGAAAGTAACATATGTGGTTATTTTCTATCAGAAAGCCCAGGTTGAGGGACTAGGCTGGGCTTGGGGGGAGACAGAGTACCCACAGCATCTTTGAGTTCTGGATTCACTTCTGAAGAAGGTCTGCACCCCCGTCTTTATTTGGCAACTCAGGCTGACCAAGGAATCTACCTGGAGAGGCCCCAAAGAGGAGAGGAGAGAAGGGAATAGTGCCCCTGAGAGACAACTGGAGTTCCTAGGATTGGGAGAGTGGAGGGAGGTCCAGCTCAACTGGCAGTCCTCCCTCTGGAAACTCAGACCCCAGGGTTCCAGGGGCTGGAATTCCAATTCCCGCTTAAGTCAGCCACTCCCACAGCAGGATCAGAGTCACCAGAAGAACTAAAGACTCCATACCTCCTTACACTGGTGGGGGAGCTGTGGGCTGGCCAGCGCCACCTGCTGGACAGGAGAGGAAAAGCACCAATTCTAAAGGCCTCATAGGAGGGTCTCATCCTCAGGAAAACTCCATACTCTCCCAATGAGACCTGGGCCTCACTAGACTGGGAAAATCTGACTGGAGTCAACCATATCTGAGGAGACCCTCTCATAAAAAAGCTACATAGAGGCAGGGCAAGAAACAGAAAAAACAAGAGGTGAAAAATTCTGATCAACTAAATAGAACCTAAGTTAGAGGTCTAGAATAAGTTGAACTGAAAAACAGAGGCCAGAGAACAAAGCCAACCAACAAGAAAACCCCTAGGTAAAAGATAGAAAACAAGCTCCATAATAAACTAATCAAGAAAATCAGATGCCTAGACAACTTAAGATAACAAGCCATACCAGGAAACACGAAAAGATGGACCAGCCAAAGGAACAAACTAATAGTTCAACTGAGATACAGGAGTTGAGGCAACTAATGCTAAATAAATTCAATGAACTGGAGGAACATATAGTGAAAGAGATGAAGCATATAAAGAAGACACTGGGTGACCATAAAGAAGAATTCGTAAACTTGAAAAAACAAATGGCAGAACTCATGGGAATGAAGGCCACAATGGAGGAGATGAAAAACACAATGGAGGGAAATGACAGTAGATTTGAACAGGCAGAAGAAAAGATCAGTGAACTGGAAGACAAGACATTTGAATTCATACACAAAAAAAGAACAGATGGTGAAAAAAATGGAAAAATATGAGCAGGGTCTTAGGGAGCTGAGTGACAACATGAAATGCACAAATATACATGTTATGGGTATCCCAGAAGGAGAAGAGAGAGGAAAAGGGGCAGAAAGAGTAACAGAAGAAATATTCACTGAAAATTTCCCAACTCTTATAAAAAAACAAAAAATTAGAGGTTCAAGAAGTACAGAGTACCCCAAATAGAACAGATCCCAATAGATCTACTCCAAGACACTTACTGATCAGATTGTCCAATGTTAAAGACATAGAGAGGATTCTGAAAGCAGCAAGAGAAAAGCATTCCATCACATACAAGGGAAGGTCGATAACACTATGCACAGCTTTCTCCACAGAAACCATGGAGGCAAGAAGACAGTGGCATGATATATTTAAGACATTGAAAGAGAAAAACTGCCAACCAAGAATTCTATATCTGGCAAAACTTTCCTTCAAAAATGAGGGAGAGATTAAAACATTTTCAGACAAACAGACACTGAGAGAGTTTGTGAACAAGAGACCAGTACTACAAGAAATACTAAAGGGAGTGCTACAGGCTGATTGGAAAAGACAGGAGAAAGAGAGTTGGAGAAGAGTGCAGAAATGGAGATTATTAGAAAAGGTAAAAGGAGAGAGAAGAAAAAATAAGATATGGCATATAAATTCCAAAAGACAAAATGGTAGTAAAAAGTACTGCCCTTACAGTAATAACACTAAATGTAAATGGATTAAACTCCCCAATAAAAAGACACAGACTGGCAGAATGGATTAAAAAACAGGACCCATCTTTATGCTGTCTACAAGAAACTCACTTTAGACACAAGGACAAAAATAGACTGAAAGTGAAAGGTTTGAAAAAGATATTTCACGAAAACAACCAGAAAAAAGCAGGAGTAGCCATACTAACATCAGACAAATTAGACTTCAAAAGTGAAACAATTCAAAGAGACAAAGAAGGACACTATATATTAATAAAAGACTCAATTCATCAAGAAAACATAACAATCATAAATATTTATGCACCAAGCCAGAATGCCCCAAAATTCATGAGGCAAACACTGAGATCACTGAAAGGAGAAGTAGACATCTCCACAATAATAGTTGGAGACTTCAATACACCACTCTCATCAAAGGGTAGAACATCTACAGAGAGGATCACTAAAGAAACAGAGACATTGAATTGCATGATAAATGAACTAGACTTGACAGACATTTATAGAACACCACATCCAACAACAGCAGGATACACTTTTTTCTCAAGTGCTCATGGAACATTCTCTAGGATAGACCACATGTTGAGTCACAAAGCAAGTCTCAATAAATTTAAAAATATTGATATACAAAACACTTTCTCAGACCATAATGGAATGAAGTTGGAAATAAATAAAAGGCAGAAGGTCATAAAATTCACAAACATATGGAGTCTAAACAGCATCTTCTTAGAAAACCAGTGGGTAAAGGAAGAAATTACAAGAGAAATTAGTAAATACTTCAAGGCAAATTACAATGAAAGCACAACTTATCAAAACTTATGGGATGCAGCAAACGTGGTGCTGAGAGAGAAATTTATTGCCCTAAATGCCTATATTAAAAGAGAAGAGAGAGCAAAAATTGAAGAGTTAAATGTTCACCTGAAGGAATTAGAGAAAGAACAACAAACTAAAGCCAAAGCAAACAGAAGGGAAGAAAGAACAAAGATTAGAGCAGAAATAAATGCAATTGAGAACAGGAAAACAATAGAGAGAATCAACAAAACCAGAAGTTGGTTGTTTGACAAAATCAATAAAATTGATGGACCGCTTGCTAGGCTAACAAAAAAAAAAAAAAAGACAGCACAGATGCAAATAAATGCAATCAGAAATGGGAAAGGAAATATAACTACTGACCCTGCAGAATTAAGGAGATAATGAGAAGATACTATGAGCAACTATATGCTAATGAACTAGACAACTTAGACGAAATGGACAACTTCCTAGAAAAGCATAAACAACCAACATTGACTCAAGAAGAAATAGATGACCTCAACAAACCAATCACAAGTAAAGAGATTGAGTCAGTCATCAAAAAGCTGCCAAAAAGGAAAAGCCCAGGACCAGATGGTTTCACATGTGAATTCTACCAAGCATTCAAGAAAGAATTAGTACCAACCCTGCTCAAACTCTTCAAAAAAATTGAAGAAGAGGGAAAGCTACCTAACTCATTCTATGAAGCCAACATCACCCTATACCAAAATCAGACAAGGATACTACAAAAAAAGAAAATTATAGACCAATTTCTTTAATGAATATAGACTCAAAAATCCTCAACAAAATACTCGCCAATTGAATCCAGCAACACATTACAAGAATTATACCCACAACCAGGTGGGATTTATTCCAGGTATGCAAGGCTGGTTCAACATAAGAAAATCAATTAATGTAATCACCACATCAATATATCAAAGCAGAAGAACCACATGATCATCTTGATTGACAAAGAAAAGGCATTTGACAAGATACAACATCCTTTCCTGATGAAAACACTTCAAAGAATAGGAATAGAAGGGAACTTTTTCAATATGATAAAGGTGATACATGAAAAACCCACAGCTAACATCATACTCAATGGGGACAGACTGAAAGCTTTTCCTCTAAGATCAGGAACAAGATAGGGATGCCCACTATCACCATGGTTATTCAACATTGTGCTGGAAGTTCCAGCTAGAGCAATTAGGCAAGAAAAACAAATAAAAGGCATCCAAATTGGAGAGGAAGAAGTAAAACTTTCGCTATTTGCAGATGACATGATTCTATATGTAAGAAATCCAGAAAAAGCTACAGCAAAGCTACTAGAATTAGTCAATGAATACAGCAAAGTGGCAGGCTACATGATCAATACATAAAAATCTGTAGTGTTCCTATCTGAAAGTAAAGTGCAACAAGAGGAAGAAATCAAGAAAAAATCCCATTTACAATAGCAACCAAAAGAATCAAGTATTTAGGAATAAACTTAACCAAGGACACAAAAGACCTTTACACAGAAAACTATAAGAAACTGCTAAAAGAAATTGAACAAGACCTAAAAAAAAATGGAAGAACATACCATTTTGATGGATTGGAAGACTAAATATAGTTAAGATGGCAATTTTACCTAAACTGATTTATAGATTAAATGCAATACCAATTCAAACCCCAACAACTTACTTTACAGAAATAGAAAAACCAAAAACCAAATTTATTTGGAAGGGCAAGGTGCCCTGAATAGCCAAAAATATCTTGAGAAAGAGGACCGAAGTGGGAGGTCTCACACTACCTGACTTTGAAGCATATTACAAAGCTACAGTGCTCAAAACAGCATGGTACTGGCATAAGGACAGATATACCAACCAGTGGAATCGAATTGAGTGTTCAGAAGTAGATCCTCACGTCTATGGACAACTGATCTTTGATAAGGCAGTCAAGCCAAAGCAACTGCGAACGAGCAGCCTCTTCAATAAATGGTGTTTGGAGAACTGGATATCCATTTCCAAAAGAATGAAAGAGGATGCCTATCTCACACCTTATACAAAAATTAACTCAAAAAGGTTCAAAGACCTAAATGTTAGCACCAAGACCATAAAACTCTCAGAAGAAAATGTAAGGCAATGTCTTAAAGATCTTGTGATAGGAGGTGGTTTCTTAGACTCACACCCGAAGCGCGAGCAACCAAAGAACAAACAGACAAATGGGATCTCCTCAAAATTAAACACTTTTGTACATAAAAGAACTTTGTCAGAAAAGTAAAAAGGCAACCTACACAATGGGAGATGATATTTAGAAACCACATATCAGATAAGGGTTTAATATCCCAAATATATAAAGGAATCCTGCATCTCAATAACAGAAAGATAAACAATCCAATTAAAAAATGGGCAAAAGACATGGACAGACATTTTTCTAAAGAGCAAATACAAATGGCTCAAAAACATATGAAAAAATGCTCAACTTCACTGGCTATTAAGGAAATGCAAATCAAAACCACAATGAGATATCATCTCACACCTACTAGAATGGCCATTCCAAAAAAACAGAAAATGACAAGTGCTGGAGAGGATGTGGAGAAAGAGGCACACTTATTCATTGTTGGTGGGAATGTAGAATGGTGCAACCACTCTGGAAGACAGTGTGGAATTTCCTCAGGAAGCTAAATATAGATTTTCTGTACAACCCAGCTATTCCATTGCTAGGTATATACTCAGAGGTACTGAAACTTAAGACACAGACATTTGTAAACTGATGTTTACTGCAGCATTATTCATGATTGCCAAGAGATGGAAATAGCCCAAATGTCCATCAATGGATGAGTGGATAAACAAACTGTGGTAGATACACATGATGGAATATTATGATGCAGCTGTAAGACAGAACAAAGACATGGATCATATAATAATGTGGATGAACCTTGAGGACATTATGTTGAGTGAAGTTAGCCAGAAACAAAAGGACAGATTCTGTATGGTCTCATTAATATGAACAGACATTAATGAACAAACTTTGGGAGTTAAAAGCTGACAACACAGGCAACCAGGAGATAGAAAGAGGGTAGAGATCAGGTATTTGATGCTGAAGGACTACAGAATGTTTAGCAGGATTGATTGCACAGATCCAGAAATAGATAGCATAATACTGTGTGATGGTAGCACAGTATTGTAAGTACACTGAACAAATATGTCTGTGAGTAAAGCTGAAAGAGGTGGGATAGGAGAATGTATGACACCAGAGGTAAAGATAGATGATAAAGACTGGGACTGTATGACGTGGCAAAAACTATAGTGGCCAGTTACTGTTATTAAATATACAAATATCAAAATGTTTTTGCATGTGGGAGAGCAAATGAATGTCAACCATGTAGAGGATTGAAAAAGGGATGGTATTTGGGAAAAAACATAATCAAAGAAAACTGGAGTCTATGGTCAACAGTAACATTGTAATATACCTCCATTAAGTGTAACAAAGGCAATATGCCAATGCTAAGTGTATATAAGAGGGGGATATAGGGGAGGAATATGGGATTCTTGGTAGTGGTGTTATTTTCTGTCCTTACTATTGTATTGTATGACATGTTATTTTTCGTTTTATCATCTTTCTTATTATTGCTAAAAAAAAAAAAATTTTTTTCTTGTAGTAATCAATATGTTCAAGTGCTGATTGTTGTGATAAATGTACAACTTTATGATGATACCATGAACAACTGATTGTACACTGTGGATAAATGTACGGTATGTGAATACAACTCTATAAAATTGTAGGAAAAAAATATATAGGAGTAAAAGTGTTGGAGAAAACATGGTGAGAGGGATGTACCTATCTCTGTTAATGAGCAGGTAGAATAGTGTAGCCTTTCTGAAGGTCAGTGTGGTGGTTCCACAAAAAGTTAAGTATGTGGGGACCATAAGGTCCTGCAACCTCATTATGGGGTATGTCATTTGAAGATCTGAGAGCAGAGATATGGATGGACATTTGCAAACTGGTGTTCATGGAGTCAGCAATCATGATTTGCAATGGGTGGAGGTGGCCTAAGGGTACATAGACTGAGGAACAGAATGGTCAACTGTGGTGTGTGCATACAATGGAATATTGAACAACTATGAGAAGGAGTGAAGCTGTGAGACACACAACGAGGTGAATGGATCCTGTACACAGTATTTGAGTGAAGTACGCCAGAAATAAAGGCAAACACTATGATGCCTCACCAATTTGGACTAACTACAATGTGTAAACTCAGAACTGAATCTTAGAACATAGCCTAATGTGGACATGACTATTGTAATGATCCCTAGATTGTAAGCTCTTACAGCAGTCAACTCTATTCCTGAATTGTAATGGCTATCTCCAAACTTTGAAATGCTGATCCCTTAGTGCATAACCTCATTGGTCTCTGGAACAATGTGTTATCTCTGAGACACCTGAAACTCAGAGCTAGAGCTTGGCAGATATGAATGTCAGTATTAGCGCATACAGCAACTGTTAAAAAAAAAAGCTGAAAAAGAGCCCAGACTTCAATTAGTGATATAAATGAAGCAGATCTGGTTAAGACTAGGGCAAACCGGGCCAAAGGGTAAAGGTCGAAACTGATTGTGTTTTAAAACTTCAACTTCCATGTGAGACCAAAGGAAGAGATGTCTATTTGGTGCAGGATCTATATTTTCTAAACAATATAACTCTACAGTCAGTTTGTTCAAACACCACAATTACATGGAACTTTGAATAGGAAGTGAGATATGGTAGTTTAGTATAGGTTAGAGTAAAATAATGACACATCCCAAAGTCATTTGGGCAGAGAATAAAACATATATTTACCCCCAAGCTAGGGGAAGGTGCAGGGTTGGATTTCCTCACCTGGACTGGTGTTGATGTTGTCACAAACATTGGGTCTGGTGGTTTGATGTGCCGAGTCCTCTATCGTAGGACTTGCCTTTATGAAGCTCGTTACTGCAAAGGAGAGGCTGAACTTGCATATTATTGTGCCTAAGAGTCTCCCCCAAGTGCCTCTTTGTTGCTTAGATGTGGCCCTCTCTTTCTCTAACTGAGCCACCTCGGCAGGTGAACTCACTGCCCTCCCCACTATGTGGGACCCGACTCCCAGGGGTGTAAATCTCCCTGGCAATGCAGGATATGACTCCTGGGGATGAATCTGGACCCGGCATCATGGGATTGAGAATATCTTCTTGACCAAAAGGGGGATGCAAAATGAGACGAAATATTTTCAGTGCCTGAGAGATTTCAAGTGGAGTCGAGAGGTCACTCTGGTGGACATTCTTATGTGCTATATAGATAACACCTCTTAGATTTTAATGTATTGGAATAGCTAGAAGTAAATACCTGAAACTACCAAACTCCAACCCAGTAGTCTGGACTCCTGAAGACGATTGTATAATAATGTAGATTACGGGAGGTGACCGTGTGATTGTGAAAACCTTGTGGATCACACTCCCTTTATCTAGTGTATGGATGGATGAGTAGAAAATGGGGACAAAAACTAAATGACAAATAGGGTGGGATGGGAGGATGGTTCGGGTGTTCTTTTTTTACTTTTATTTTTTATTCTTATTCTGATTCTTTCTGATGTAAGAAAAATGTTCAGAAATAGATTGTGGTGATGAATGCGTAACTATATGATTGCACTGTGAACAGTTGATTGTATACCATGGATGACTGTATGGTAGGTGAATATATTTCAATAAAACTAAATTAAAAAAAAAAAGTCTATGGTAGCTACAGCTGCATAGCTGTTCCTGGGTCAAGTGGTTGCACAAAAGGAGACTGTAGTGGAGACTTAGCATTTCTGTATCTGTGAATCACAAAGTGGAGGAGTGTCCGAACACATGACAGATACTGGACGGTTGAAACAAGGCAAAGGCTTACTGCACATTCCATTAGTGACAGTAAATACATTAAGGAAACCTGGCTTTCTGATTTTTAACAACATCACACTGAACAATATTAACCAGATTTGCCTGCCAGTCTACTCATTGTGTTATTAGAGGAATTAAGATAGAGATAGGTAGGTAGGTAGGCAGATAGACAGATAGATAGATAGATAGATAGATAGATAGATAGATAGATAGATAGATAGATAGATTCTATCCTCATTGTAATATTTGAAGCATTTTCAATTTGCTGACACCTTCTCACCAGGATTTTAAATCTCATTTTATTGATAAAAATGTCAATATTCAATGAAGCAAAGAATAAGTATAGAAGCATACTACTTTCCTTATAGACAGAATAAAATTAAGAAAATAAAATGGAAAGAAAAGACCAAAGCTTGTTTGAAATGGCACAAAGCAAATGTTTTGTAAGGGATACAGGCTATCTATAGCTTAAGTTGAAGTTCTGAATAGTAAGACAGTTCATTGAAATATCTTACATCATAGTTTTCTTTAATTAATATTTGATATGGCCAAAGCTCCTCTTCATAAACGTTCAGGCACACCAGATCTCTAAGAGAATTAGGTTCCCACTCTCAAGCCAATATTTTCTACCAGAGAAGTCTTTATCTAAGTGGTCAAAAATATACAAATTCTAAGTATATGAAGGACTTCCAGATACTGGATAATTACTCGTAAAAATGAAACAATATACAAAGTGTAAACAATGTAATAAAGCTTAGAATATTCTATGAGGAGGTCCTAGTCAGCGCCAGTGGTAGAAGTGATTCCCTGAGTTCCCTCAGTTTCATCCTTGCACTCGTCAAGACACTGTTCCCACGATCTGGGATCTTAAAAAAAATTGCATTTACATTTTCTCAACTTAAGCCACCCACTTGCTGAGATTCCAGGAGGAAAAGTTTAAAAGATTAGACAGATTTATAGTAATAGCTACATTCTACATCCTTGGGAAACATCCTCTTGAGATAGGAAAAAAGGGCTTCATGCAAGTCTAGTGAGGATTCATGGCAATGGTGATGCTGATTCCTGGACACACATCCCTAACTCGTAATGCCCAGGGGAGCAGGACACAAAGCTGAATCAAAGGCCCTCTCCCCCACCCCCATCTCTTGGGCTGTCTTTGGTTTATCTATTGAAGTTGCTGAGAACTTGAGAGTTTGCTTTCTATGGGGGTTGTTAATTTATTCCAAAAAATAGAAAGTGTGTTTGTATGTGTGTGTGACAGTGTGTAGAAATACAGATGAATATCATTAAAACTGACACCATAGCTCAGAAAAGTTCACATCCAGGAAACAGCAGTATCATATTATTCCTATTATTCTCTGTCATTGAAGTAACATTGGGATTGGGTTTAAGAGGATTCTACAATCATTAAAACGTTAAATTCTTCAAGAAATAAAAACATAGAAGTTGGAACTTGATCAGGAGCTATAGGTCCATATAAAGTCAATAGTATATGTATATACAGGCCTAAAAATTAACTTATTTTTATTCTCTTTTCTACTACTGTTGATCAGCTCTATTAGAAATTTATATATAAAATATATAAAATTATAATGTAAATATTTATATTTATATATATTATAATATATTATAAATATTTATTCTGTACACAGATATTTGTATTACCACAATCTGATAATGGTGAGATTTGGACAAAGAAGCTAAAAAATGAATGAATGGTTCTAATAAATTAGAAATTTTTGGCTGACAGAAAAGGAATGGCAGATAAAAGACTTACAGTATTTGTGAAAGGCTTGTATATATAGTTATCGATATTTTAGTCAATTTAAAGCAGGGCACATCTAAGCCATTATAATATACACAACATATATTTACTATTCATTTTATATTATATCACATTGTATTATATTTTATATCACATTCATGTTTCTGATTCTACTTATCAAGATTCTCCTAAGTAAAGAGGTGGATAAATAATTATTTTCAGATTTGGGGGCCACATTTTTAAACAAATCAAATACTCCACACAATGCTAATAATATTTTCTAAGCCAATCATGAAGGGGAAAAAAAAGAGTAATTCCTATTACCAGCCACTTTCACAGACATCATTTTTGTTTTATCTTTATGAGGCCTCTGGGAAGAAAGACATGGCAGATTGCATTTTCCAGAGATGGCCAACACCATTACCCCATCCTCCATGCCCTTCTTAAGTATGATTTTGACACGTCTCCCATTACATGGTGCAGTCTGTGTTCCTTTCCCCTTGATCTGGTGCAGGCATTTGAGGCTACCTCAATTGACTTTGGAGACACAGATATAAAAATGCCATATACTTCCATGTGTTCCCTTAAGACGTTCACTTGCAACCTAGCCACCATGCTGTAGGAAACAAGCAGACATGTGGAGAGGTCACGGGTCTGTGTTCCCACAAAAGCCCTAGCTGAGAACCAGGATCAACCACTAGATACATGAGTGAGCACATCTTCAGATGGTTCTAGACCCCAGTTTTCAAGTCACCCCCCAGCCTTCAAGCCGTCCCAGCTGAAGCCACCTGGCCAAGCCGTGCTCAAGATTCATGAACAGAATAAATGACTGTTGTTAACAACAACCATTGTTTGGGAAGTTTCTTACACAAAAAATGGGTAATCAGAATACCAGAAGATAGATATCATTTTACAAAGGAGAAAATAGTGCACTCTGGGCCAACCCAATATCAGAGAACTAGAATATGTTGGATCCAAGATGAATATCCAAGCCTCTTAATTGCAAGCCTTGTACTCTTTTCTCTGTACCACAAATGGTCAATACATAAGGTACCTTTTCCTATGATCAAAACCTCACAAAATTGTGAGTTGTCTGTTCTTAATATTAACATAATTATTCATTTTTATTGATTCAACAAAGTCAAAGAATGTTGTAAAACTTAAGACAATACACTTGACATTTTATCTATATACATTAAGAATTAAAATATAATTAAGTGAATCTTCCAGACATCATGAGAACATAATTATGATAAAAGTCATTTAAAATGAATGATAAAAACAAGACATAAATAACTTTATTAAATAATTACTTTTTAAATGTATTTTTAAGATCTTACAATTTAATGGTTAGTCATGGATGAAATACATTCTCAAATGACCAGTTTATCAAACTTAACAATTTTAAGAGTTTTGAAACTCAGACTTGGCTAAAGGAGACGATGCTTAGCACTTACTCTCTTTCCTTCCATAAGGTTTTTTGGAACTCATCCAAATGCACCTGCAAAGTTGAAATTTCAGGTACTTCATTCTCCAAAGGCATGTTTACTGCATGCAGTCTTAGTCCAAGCTTTGCTGCACTGTTTTCAGAACCACTATTCTTGAATAAATCAGGGCAATCTAGACTGAGTTTCAAATCCTCATTTAATCTTAATGGATCAATAATCACATCTTCCTGAAAGGAAAAATCACAAAACAACTAATATTACTGAACTTTTAAATCCCTCAGAAGAAAAATCTAGAAAAAGCATATTTTCCAAAGAAAATAAATGTTATAGGTTCAGAATCAAGTCTATATTTTCATTTAATTATCATTTGTAAAGAGTGTTACATAGCCAAACTTTAACTGCATTCTTCTTCAAATTTATATCATTTTCTTTTCCACCTTACTATAATAAAATATATTTCTTAAAAGTTCTGCTTTAACTTTTAGTTTAAGTATTCTTTTTCTAATCACAGCTAAAAATAACCCTGCATAAACTTGGACAGCAGTCAAGAGTTATTTAATGAGTTGATGAATTCCTCTTCAAAATTTCTTTTGTTACAAGGCACTTGAGAGTTTCCAAGTGAAGCCAAAGGATTATTTTTTTAATATCTGTAGAGAACAGGGTAAGAAGAATTTTCAAGGAACTCTAGGATAACTTTAATAGGCTTGTTTATTGAAATATCATAGTTCCTTAGTTGAATCTCAAATAGAATTTAATGGGACATTTTAATAAATGTGAGCATCAATAATCAGAGTTTGAAATGAAATAAAGCAATTCATTAATAGCCAAGGTCAAATAAAATCTCACTTATACATCATCCCCATTACCTAGTATGGTTGACCTCTTAAATTTCTCAAAAATTAATATTATTGTTATATGCACTATTTTGGAAAGAATGAAATAAGACATGTAGTTTATGGAAAATACTGTGTTCAGACAATCCTTACATCCCCCAGTATTTTTTTCATTAGGTTTAGAGTTGGCAGGGAAACAGAGCAAAATACAAACAACTGAGTGAAGCATCTTCAACAGCCAATACTTATTTCTCTACCATCAGAAGGAAGATTAACTACATTTTCTCCTAGATACACAAACTTTAAATAAATACCCACCATGGATGATTTGTTCTTGACACTGATGATACACAGAGCTACTCTAGATGAAGTCCCAAGACACTGAGAATTTCTGAGGGTAACAAATGTAAAGAGAAGGCTTCACATTCTCCTCAAATGCGGTGCCTATGCCTTGTAAATAATACAGAAATATGTTTTGGGTTCAGAGCACATTATGTTAGCTACAATTCCTCATCCCCATCAGTGCATTCAATTACCTAATTAATGCAATTGAATTTTAAGAGTATATAACTTTTTCCCAAAGATGTACACAAAGGTACTATGGTCTGGATTGTCAATTTAGAAAAAAACAACAAAAACCTAGAAGGTCAAATAAGCAGAAGTAAGTGTTTTGCTGAAGTATTTAAATTTTTTTCTTTTTTACTGGAATCTAGGTTATACCTACCACAAATTCCATGTGTCATACAAAAGCTTAAAATTTTAGATGGAATTGTAAACCTGACTTTATATTTGTAGAGATGGAATTTAATAGAAAAGAGCTGTAATATAAAATGATAGCATGATAAGAAATAACACGATTGTCTAAAGTTTCCCAAAATATGCTTCAAGGGATGTTAATGGCATTTACCAGGTTTAAAAATAGGGGATGTCCATGGATGAATTAGTGCTAGATTAAATAACTTCTTTAAAATTTCTTCTTTACAGAAGACTCAGAAATGTCAAGATTCTATAGTGTACCAAGGAGTTCCAAAAGTAGGTAGATGTATATGGAAACCATTTTACAAGGAGTTAACTGTGAGACCAGAGGCCCAAACCTTGGGAAGTGTTCAACTATTCTATGGATCATTTTTTATTATTGATATAATTAGGGTAAATAGAGAGAAATATCTCCAAATATTTTCTTTTCACATAAAAAAACTCTGTTAATTTTTGCTGCTAAAATACTGGTGAGGTCACCATTGGGTTTCCCAGATTTCTTCTCTCCATTGCTGTATGTATAGAGCATTCAAATATGCACATAACATCTAGGTCCTCTTTGGGGGTTTTCTTACCTTAGTATTTGTGCTCTCCTTTGTAGGAAATTGTTTCTTTACAAAACACTGTCTTATAGACTCACATTGCAAACCACTTTGAAACTGATCTTTACGAGCATAGGACACTTCTAAGAAACTAGGAAGCTTCGAGTCCTGGGTCACATTGCCATCGAATGCCTCCTTCTCATATGGCAAGCTTTGTCTCTTCTTCAGAGCATTCAACTCTTTCACTGTCATCTCTAATTGTATTCTGAGCTGTCTTCCTTCCTCCCTGGCACTGTTCCTTTCAGCTCGAACTCGGCTCCACTTTTCTCTCCAATTGGCAGTACAGTCCGACCACCACCGCATGGTCTTCTCCATCTGAGCAGCTCTGGCCTTGACTTCTTCCAGTTCCTGCAAGCGAAGTTCTTCACAAATATCCCATTCTTTGATGTTGTATGAGTGAGCCCAGAAATTTGGGGCAGCATGCGATTGTGGCCCATAAAGTGGCAAAGAAGAATTATGGGTACTCTTAGAGGGGGTGGCAGACTCTGCCCTGTCACAAGGTGATTTAATGGATGTCTGCTGCATCTGGAAGATTTGTGTTTCCTCAATTAATCGATGAATGGAATCTAAATTCATATTTATCTTTTCAAGCCTAAGAAAAGACAGAGAACATAATTACAATTTGAATGTCTCTTGCAATTTATAAGAGCAAGACCCACATTTTTTTAGTAAAGTTGGTGAAAACAATGCATCTTTTCAATGTTGCATTTCTTTTCCAGTGTAACTAAAAATACAGATTTTATGCATTTGTAATTATCTTCAAAGAAATGGAAACTGCTCATATTAAATTTTGCCAAACCAATATAAATAAAAATTTAAAGATGCATTGGAGATGACATGTAACATGAGTAATTCATTTCAAGAAATACAATTCTGCGGGATACTGATTACGTGCTTCAACTTGGCGGGCCTGGGCCAGGGGACCGGATCCGCCCCTGGGGAGGGTGGTGGGCACGGGCGGTAGCGCCCTCCACGGCCCCCCGGGCCTGAGAAAGTGGAGCCGGATGCAGGCCCCATTTCCTCACCCCAAAGTACAACTGTCAGGAGAAGCTTGCCGGAGAAAACCGCCCCCTTTACCTTGCCCGCCCACTCCCCGTTACCAGAGCAACTCCCGCCCTTTTCAATCGACCTCCGCGCCCTCTCAGAACCAATCCAAGCCTTTAACCCCTACAGCTAGCCCGCCCTCTAAACCGCTCTATATAAACGTGTACTCTCCCCTAATAAACGCTCTCGGCTTCTTCACCCTCAAAGAAACATGTCCCGCCTGTTTCCTCTCGCCGCCCTCCACACCTTGCACGCCACCGCCGGGGACCGGGCCCAGTCTCCCGCCTCGCCCTTGCCTCCGGGAAAGAGCCCCTGCCGCCGGTACCCTCCGAGCAATGCCGAGAGCGGAGGGTTCAGCAACCGGCCGCCCCCCGACGTAGTAGACGCGACCGCACAATTCTACTCAGGTAATATTTTGAGGGATGCATATTGTCCACTAACTACACAATGGTCCCCTTCTTTTATGCTAATTAAACACCAAATTGTTCAGGTAGAAGGCAGAATCCACTGATCTCTTGGAAAATAGGCCCCCATCCCATTCCTGGGGGCTACATCACAATTGGTCTAAGCCTGCCATGATGAACTCCATCAGCTTGACCATTCTGTAGTCTCAAGGGAGGCTGGGACTTAGTTCTTATTGATGCGATGTGCATGGCATTCAATGGGGGAACTCTTCTCTTCTAGAAAAATTTAGAAACTTCAGAATAGCAAGCCCTCTTTCCTTTGCTTTCTCTCTGCCTGAAAGAGGACATGATTCTAGAAGTTGGGCATAACAGCGGCCTTGTAACAATAAAGTGTAAATACAATAAAATATAAATAATACATTTAAGATGGTGGAACAGAAAGAAGGATGGAAAGATGGTGGAGCAGAGGAACAGAAGGAAAGATGGTGGAGCAGAGGGACAGATGGAAAGATGGTGAAGCAAAGGGATAGAAGGAAAGATGGTGGAGCAGAGGGACAGAAAGCCTGATTTAATCAAACTGCTGCCTTGGCCTTGGGTTGCTTATCTCTGGTGCCCATGGTATGGGAGAATGATTACCCATATTTATTAAGCTATGATAGTTGGTTTTTCTGTTGCTTGCAGTCAAAAGTATATTTAACTGATAAATTAATTAATTTCCTACTATGCTTAATACTGTCATAAACTCTGAAAATTAAGTATTATAAGGCATGGTCCTTCTTGGAGGTTTTATAGTCTAGTAGATGAGACACGCATAAATAAATAAATAAATAAATAAATGAAATTTTTTCTGTCACAAAGATATTTATTTATTTAATCAATATTTTTTAAGTACCTATTATGTGCCAAGTCAGTGCTAAGCCCTTCGTGTATGCTCTAGATGCCAAGGACTACTGCCTAAGAAATGTTTACTTCTGACTCCTAGAGAAGAGGAAGCTTCACAGAGTAGATAACATTTGAATAGAATCCTAGCAATTTCAAAGCTTTAAAAATAGCTTTCTGTTATAAAGAGCAAAAAGCAAATGAATCTGTAAATGCAAACCGTTCTCATCAATATTTATATCCATTACTTCATTGGATATAGCAATACAGCTATTGGAATATATAGCGAGTGGGTTTTTTCTGAAAAAATCATTGACCTAAAATATGCGTGTGAGTTTACAAATTATTATTTACAAACTAATAAGTTTGTGTGGTTGTATAAAATTACCCATTGTTAGAAACAGTTAAGTTTTTCTGGTGTAAAAAATCTTAGATGACATTTTATGGACATTAATTTCTTACACTTTTTAAAATTTTATAGGTTTTTAAAATTTTATAGCTTTCTATAGTTACTGATCATCTAGTGCTTCTTTATAGTCATCCATTTTATCAACTGACTGGGTTTCATTATACCTGCTCACTTGCAAAATAAGCCTTTATTTATTGGAAAATAAATTGTATAATATTAAATATATATCACCTTCAGTTGTGGGGGAAAAAACACATTTTGACAAGTGTTCTGTAGACGGGCCAAACCAATTCACTCCTTACTATAAACTTATCATAATAATGGAAACTCATGATTGTAATTATTTTGTTAGCATTGGTATAAGGCCAATCATATTTGAATTAGTGCTGATTTGGAATAATTGTTCCCTTCATTTACCGTGAATCAGAGGGCAATGACATTATAACTGACCAGTTTTCTTGGACCATTAATAAACCAATACCAATATAAATACAGTTGTAATTGCCTTTTAAAGAAAAGCAAGAAAAAAATCTTAATTTGAAGGACACCTAATATTCTCTCTCCCTTTCTCTCTCTTTATATACATACACACACAGGCATATATATTTATATATTTTTAACTAATGATATTTCTTTTGATTGGAGTTTCAAAATGAAGACAATTTTCTTCAGAATAGTAAATTTAACTTTGGCATTTTTCAAAATAAATCAGTATCATGAAACGGTAATGTCTTTGAAAATGCCTCATTAACTTTTATTTCACTAGTGTGTTGAAGACTCTGTAATTGGATTCTAGGACACTGAGATCTTGCCTATCAATTAACTTTGTATTATTTCACATCTGACTAAACAAAAATGCGTTGGGTTTAATGATTCAGTCCTTGAACATAAATAGTGTTTCCTGTTCTGAAGAGCTTTCTCAAACAAGTGTAAATGGGAATACTGAAAACATATGCGTATTTATTAAAGCATTCCTTTCCCTTACACATATGTGAACACCTGTCATGCTTCATTTCAAACAACTATGAAAGTCCTTGCCAAAGGCTGTGGCAGAAGGCCTTTGATGTTTGCAATATATATTTAATGCCAGTGACTCTGGTTTCTTATGTATATTTTTCTGCATTATAAAAATGCTCACATAATCAGACCATCAGGATTACTGAAAATATTTTAGAATATAGTGAATAACCAAATAAATAAAATGTGATGCATCTACAATGTACATAAAACATCATTAAACATATTATTTCTTTCCAAAAGGAGTTTAATGTATAAAATTGTGAACTCCAGAGTCAGACTTTACTGTTTCGAGTACTGACTTTGCCAACAGAGCGATGATTTGGGGCAAATTATGTAAACTGCCTTTGTCTCAATATCCTTATTTGTAAAAGGGGCCAGAAATAGCACAAGTTCCATTGAGTTCTTGTGACAATTAAGTAGATTAATGCTGACTGGCTGCCCGAGGCTGTCTCTTAGACAACGCAACAGTTTTTCTCAGCACGATACAAGTCTCTGGTATGTAGCCTTGAACTAATACACCATTTAATATTTTCAGTTTCTTTTCTCATTTTTTGAAAGAGAAAGTATGTACTTAAAAATAGGAAAAGCATAAATATAAATGAGATTTTTAAAAATGCTTTGAATTTTTTGTGATAAAGGTGGAGTCACACTTTCTATATAACATTAATATTTGGTGGAAATTCAAAATAGATCACAAGTTTTGATGTAACAAGTGAGTAGGTATCGATTGCACTGGTCACAAACTCAGATTTTCACAGAACAAATTCTACTTAATTTTTCTATAGCTAAATTTATTTTCTAAATCGATCTTCAGTATCTTTGATGGTACACACTCCTCTTGATTTAATTTGTTGTTCCCTCCCTCCTTTTCTCTAAGGGACCATCTGCGTTCCCAGCTCGGCGGAAGAGAGAGGAGAAAGCACTAAACTAACAAATATTGTAATATAATGTTTCTACGAGCACCACAAACGGTGAAGCTCAAAGGTCAAATGTTTGCTTAGTGCGTTTGGGTTTTTTGGCCTGGCAGACAGCGGGGCGTCTATCGATTTCTTTTTACTGACTTTACTTTGAAGAGGCGTTGGATAGTGATTAGTCCGTCTGCCGTCCAAATGGGGGAACAAAGGGCCTATGAAGGGGAACAAAAAAACCCACAGGAAAATATTTCAAAATATTATCCAGCCGCACTTGTTTATGACTTCAAAAACAAAGAATCATCCTTCATTTTTATTCTCTAAACAAAGAAGTGACATTAATCACCGACATTTATTGAATATTTTATCTGTGCCAGCTACTTTGCTAAGTGCTTTCCGCTCACTAACCTGTCCCATAAGTTATGTACTGTTATGAGCCACATGCTAGAGATGAAAAAACAGGGGCTCAGGGTTCTAACGTAACCTGCCCAAGTCATATAATTAGAAGGGGTCAATGCACTTTTGAAATAAAGGAAATCTGAATCCAGAGTCACTGCCTCCCCATAACAAGAATCTACAGTTTCAAAATACCATCTACATTCACCACCGTGAGATCTTTTAGATTATTTCTGAAATCCGTATGGTAGACTTTCATTGGGGATATTTTTATACTCAAAACATCCTCTATTCATCTCACCATAATTAGCCGCCTAATCCTGACACAGCCTTTGAATTATTTCCGTCTCCTTGTCACAGATTGGCCTTTGGTCCTTTGGAATTCCACGTCTCAAGCTTCGGCCTGCTGGGTGTGCCAGTTCCTCACAGAGGCCTCACCTCGTGTCCCCCTTGGTGCCCTGTGACTTCCAGCGGGAGCGCTCATCTCCCTGCACACGCCCACCCTCCCTGCACACGCTCACCTCTCTGCACACGCTCACTTCCCTGCACAGGCTCACCCTCCCTGCACAGGCTCACCCTCCCTGCACACGCTCACCTCCCTGCACGCGCCCACCCTCCCTGCACAGGCTCACCCTCCCTGCACACGCTCACCCTCCCTGCACGTGCTCACCTCCCTGCACGCGCTCACCTCCCTGCACATGCCCACCTCCCTGCACACGCTCACCCTCCCTGCACGCGCTCACCTCCCTGCACGCGCTCACCTCCCTGCACTCGCCCAGCCACCGTGCACATGCCCACCCTCGCTGCCCCGCCGGCTCCAGGAGGCAGTTCGCCCTCCGTACGCCCTGACTCGCCGAGGTCCGGCCAGGGGCTCTTCCTCGAGAGGGACATCTTCCCCACAAGAAATCAAACCATAATCACAAATGCTAATTCAGTCTTGGAAGAAAGCAAGCAGGGAATTGCGGTAGAAAACGTATCTACTCAGAACAGTCAGAGAAGCCTTCGGAAGTAAAGTCATCTGAAGAAAGAGATAGAGCAGACGTTATCAGGGCAGAATAAATAGAGTCTAAAGGGATTTCTGTTTTATCGTTTCTGTCTATGGCCTTCTGTTAGACTAGAGGAAATACAATCTAAATGAAAACCTTCTTGCATTCCTCCCCCAAGGAAAGCATAGGACCTTTAATGAACACTCAACAACAACAAAAGCCACAAAAAACAAAAGAGAGAGATTCCTAGCACAATGTTAAACAGTCGTTGCTATAGACATGACACCGCACATTCTGATAAAAAGAGGAAAGGATCAGTTTTCAATACACGGGAAAGAAAAGCATCATGTTCCTCGTAGTTTTTCAGGCAGCTATGACAACCTGAAATAAAACAACGTCTTCAAAAGGTCCTATTTACCAGGGTTCACACCCACAGGATGCAGATTAAAATTAAGAACAATTCTAAATTGGGGTACGTAATTCAATCTACCACAATGCTGTATTTTAAATACAACCACACAATGGGAGGGCTTAAACACAAGGAGTGTTGGCTCACAGTTCTGAGGTTTGAAGTCCGAAAATGAGGCATCAGGAAGGCGACGCTTTTTTCCTCAGAGACTGTGGCCGCCAGGGGTCGCTGGGTCCTGGGTTTGCCTCTCCGCCTCCCTGCCCGAGGTCTTCTACTTTCTCTTCCGCTTCTGTTGACCCCCGGCTTCCGGCTCCTCCCCTGGGTTTTCTCTAACTAGCTGAATTTCTTTTGCTTGTAAAGGACCCCAGTAATCCCCTGCAAGGCCCTCCTTGATTCATTTGGGCCATACCTTAACTAAAATAACGCCTTCAAAAGGTCCTATTTACCGGGGTTCACACCCACAGGATGCAGATTAAAATTAAGAACAATTCTAAATTGGGGTATGAAATTCCATCTACCACAATGTTGTATTTTAAAATGTGGCCTGTCAGACACGCACAAATGATTAGTATAAAATGTATGCCTTTTGTTATGGGTCTGACGCAGAAAGTATAACGTGGTTTATGGGAATGGTTTGCAAAGAATATACACAATCTTAAATGTGAATATAGCAGTTGTGACATTGAGATAAGTGAAACACAGTGAAGGATCATATGATATTGCTTCTATATAGTTCAAGTTTTGCTCATGGCCAAGTATTACATTTTAAAAATACATAAATCCATACGATGTGCCAAAAGAATATGCACAGTTACTGTATATAATTGTTGGTACTAACTGAGATTTTGGAATTTCATAGAGACAGGAAATACTTGCCCAAAGCAGGCAAGTAAATAAATTTAAAACAAATTTGTACAAGTTGGCAGTTATTTAACGGTCAGATCCATTACTTTCCAAAAGCATTACAGCATAAAGTAAGCATAAGCATAAATATTTTAAAAGCCTATACATTTATGTTTGCCAAGAGTCATTAAATTATAAATTGCATTTGTAATCAGATAGAAATTATCTTTATTTTAAATAATTGGCTTGGAGTTTATATAAGCCCTGCCTTTTGTAGGCTGGTTTTCCATTGCTTCCTCTCTCTTTAACTTCTTAACATTACCTAGTGTTGCCAAAGCCATGTATTAGTGTTTCAGATCAGCATCTCTCTCCTTGAGTTAGGTTTTCAGTAAAGATTATTTGGGAAAAAGTGAGACAAATAATAAATACCTTTGAGAAAGCTTAATGATAAAAATTAACTGCTTCTTTTCTTTTATAATAAATAATGTCAGAAAAATCTCATCGTATTTTGATGTTACTGCTATCATGGCAAGACAATAGCAAGGTTTCCTATGCTTTAAGAAGCTAAAAAAATTAAAATGCAACACTTCAGTAATAACCCTCTTATAGGACAGGGACAGAAAGTAACTGATCTGACCTCATTTGGAATGTGATTATAATAAAGACAGATCCAAAACCCATAGTCCATTTTATAAAGTGTATCATTTGTAATGGGCCTTGGGAAAATAAAATTCCTGTTTTCTTGCAGGGTGATCATCTTGAAACCTTTATAGTGGTTTGCCTGCCAGGTACAAATTTAGGTTTAGATTATTTAGAATTTCTTGGTGAATTTAACATAAGTTGACTTCTTTTGTGTAGCACTTAGGGTGTCAAACAGGTTCAAGAATGTTGTGTGTTAAAATATTGCTGTAATTTCTCACCAGTAAATAAATTGTGAGAAAAAGATATTTTAATTAAGACCTGAGGTTAGTAACTCAACTATTTCTTCTAACAATTTATAAAAATTTATAATACTTTTCTCTATTTCATGGAAACCTGACACTTGTTTAATTCATCAGCATTTTCCAATATTTATGTTCATTTCAAGATTTCAGTGAACAAAACCACAAACTATGCAATTTTCCTATGCGATCTAATCCAACTGAATAGTGTCAAATAAATAAGCTGAAGTTTTCATTGAAACCTTAAGCTAAAAATGACACTAGTATTAGCTGTGATGATGGAATTGGAGAACCTCACTGAATCCTCCTTAAATATGAGTATTCCCTTACTGTAATATCCAAGTGGCTAACAGACTGCACATTTCATTGGAAAAATCACTGCCACAGTTTGGTATTGTCAAAGATTCTACCACTTTCCAAAGTTAGACAGGTGATTCTGAATCTGGAATTTACATAGATACATAAATATCAGTTTATATAATCTAATAGAGATTAAGTAATTCACAGAACAATATAACTATTTCCATAAATTTACTTTAAAATAAATTAAATTGGAATCCAGAAGAGCATACAGCAAACTACATGAAGTTATTATTTGTTTATCATATAAGAGTGGATTACCCTATGAAATAATTCCATTCGCAGTCCCACTATAAACTAGGTGATGGTAAGAAAAGGGAATTATGTTTTTCAAGGTCAGGTGTTTTTTTTTTAATTTAAAAGCTGTTTGTTATACATTTTCTTTAATGTGAAATTCATCAACATTTTCCAATACTAGCGCTCATTTAAGTTTCCACTGAACAAAACCACAAACTATCCCAATACACCTACGCATTTCCTAAGCAAAATTCCTAAGCTATTTATCCCACTCACACTGGCTGTTAAAGAATGTATGAAGTTAAATCACCTCTTAGCAGCCAAGAGAAAGCTCTTTCATGTCAGTATGATTCAGTAATATTCTCTCACACCCATTTGATGGAATGTGTGTAGCTGCCAGCCACTCTATATTAGCCAACTGAAAAGTTCTCTCAGACTTAAATCATGAATTTTTGGAGAGTACAGCCCAAATGATTGTCATATTTATTTTTGAACAGCAGGTATAAATTTTTTTCAATCAAAACAAAATTAATCCTCAAAATCTGTTTCATTTTTCCAACAGTGCAGTCTTTATATTAATAACCTGAATGTATCCCACATCAAAAAAAATTGGATCAGAAGCATAAATTTGATAATGCATTTAGACTTTTATGAACTGTACCTATGCATTATATTGCAAAGTACTTTTCTTCATCTACCCTATGTATTATTTAAGCAAAACCATATTTATGTAAAAGCATGTCTGTATTCTTTGTCACTTAAATTTTAGTTTTTTCGTATGATCTGGAATTTAATTTTTGTGTTAAATAGTGATGATCATATTGGTCCCAGAGAGTAAAATTCACCCATTTGAAATATAAAACAGATAAAAACAAAGTCTTTTAAAAAAGCCCAATTGCCCCAAATCACAAAATTACTGGTTATCGCAATACTATAGAGCACATCTAGGAAAGATCGGGCATGGCAGGCTATCTTCTGAACAAAGACCAGTTTGAAGGAAACTCCCAGAATTCAAGAGTTGGGAAGCCAGGAAGGCAACTTGGCAGCCTGTGGGCTTGCAGCTACTATTTGTCAAGGGCAACTAAGGATCTGGTAGCCAAAATATCTGCTACAGGATATGAAGATTTCAGTCAGTTTTCAGAAGTTTTAAAAACACTCCCTAAAAAATGCTATAAGATTGTCATCATTGTCCTGATGGTTAGGTAAGCAATATTTTAAGATTATAGAAACTAGTATTTAATTTATTTATTCAGTATATCCACCGGGCACAACCATGATGGACATATTTAATTTGGGCTAATGAGCAATAGACAATTCCATAAATAATTACCAAGGATTGCCCCATATCTCTGCTCCTATCACAACAAAGACAATTTATCTAAAAAGCTTATATTCACTGCTTTCATTTCCTCACATCCCATTCTCTCATCAATTCATTTCAACTGGAAATCTGTACACACAATTCCACAGCATTCATTCATTTGTCAAGATCATAGAGGGCCTCTGCATTGCCAAACCAAATGTTTATTTTTTATCCTTATCTAACTTGACCTCAGCAATATGTAAAAAACAGTTGAAAATTCCTTCCTTCTCGAAACACATTTTTGTTTTGTTTTCATTATCCCCACACTCTCCTGATTATCTCTCAGCCTCCTCTTTGTTTCCCTTTGTCTTTCCCTGCTGCTCGTCTGTGAATACTGGCACTAAACATAATGTCTTTGCCATTGACTGCTAAATCCATATCTCCAGCCCTTTCATCTCTCGTGAGCCCTAGACTCACTCATCAAGGCGTTTCCTTGATATCTCCGCTTGGATGTGTAGTAGGTATCTCAAGCTAAACCTTGACCATATTGAACTCTGCAGTCCTCAGCCCTCTGCAAATTTGTCTTTTTCCATTGTGGATATCACAGCAAATAGCACCACCATCCATCCAACTGCTGAAGCCAGTTTTTTTTTTTTTTTTTAATCTATAGTTAGTCTGCAAGTTCTGTTATCTCCTTCCTTCAAATGACTTCCCAGCTCCATGCACTTCTTTCCACCTTCTCTGCCTCTACCCTGTGGAAACCATCACCTCTCACCTGGCGCTATATGAAATGCCTGCTGGTACTCCTCTCAGTCTAGTTGGGACACAGCAGCCAAAGAAACTCTTTAAAATCTAAATCAGGTTAAATCCCTCTCTAATCCAATCTATCAATGCTTCCCTGTTACATTTAAAGTAAAATGAAAACTTCTGCCTGGGCGTGGTGGCTTTCTTCCTGTTCTTTGAGGCTCTCCTGCTCATCTTTCAGCCTTTTAGTACTTTCCCAGCCATTCTCTCACTTCTCGTTTCTCACTGCCATTCTTTACATGCCAGGCTTTACATTACGGCAATTATTTAATGGTTACATTTTGTTTATTTGTCTCCCTACTAAAATTTGAGAATAAGGATCTCATCTAATATTTCAACACTGCATTTCACATGCCTCCAATATTGCATAGAATACATTAGGGGCTCAATAAATACTTGTTAAATCCTTAAGTTAATATATGTAAAACAACTGAGACAGTTCTAGGAATATGTGCCAATAATGATAAAGTACCATTTATTATTTACTATAATCCACACACTGCATTATTTTAAAACTGATATAAATATTCACAGAAATATTTGGATGTAGACTTTATTATGCCATTGAACAAATGAAATTCAGTTTAAAAATCTTGCCCAAGTCTCCTAGCTAATAAATGACGGAGGCAATATTAAAATCAGTCTGTCTAGCTGCAAAGATTTAAATCCTGTGCTCTTACGTCTTTAGAATGCAAGAAACAGCATCTTTTATGAAGTGGGAAATAATGGTTCAGTTATCTTATGGTGGAAGCAAAGTATAAGGAATAATTCAGTCAGTCCATAGCTGGGAAAACTAGAAGTTAGTAAGTCTTCCTGGCTGAACAAGACTTGAAAATGCAAAACTGGGGAGAAACACAATGTAGCAGCAGAAACAAAAGCCCAAAGGAATGAAAGGACCTGGAGTATCCAAAACCCAACAATGACAATTTTTCCCACTAATTTCCACTCCTCTCTAGGCAAGGACAGGGAGTGGTCCCACCTACCATTGTGTTTTAGTTTGCTAATGCTGCTGTAACAAATTCCAACAAACACAGTGGCTTAAAACAACACAAATTTATTCCTCTTCAGTTCTGAAGTCGAGAAGTCTAAAATAGGTCCACAAAGTGGCAATCCTTCTGGAGGCTGTAGGGAACAATCCATTTCCTTACCTTTTGTACCTTTTGGAAGCTGCCTACGTTCCCTGGCTCCTGGCACTTTTCTCCATCTTCAAAGCCAGCAGCATAGAATCTTCTCTCCTCTCTGACTTCTGCCATCCTCTTATATGGACCTTTGTAATTACTTCTAGCCTACCCAAGATAATCCAGGATAATCTCCATATCTCAAAATTCTTAGCATAGTCACACTTTAATTAGAGATATGAACAAAATGGACTTGGTTAGGACTAAGGTAAATCAGACAAAAGGGAAAAGGATGATATTGACTGTGTTTTAAAACTGTGAAACCAAAGGAAGAGATGTTTATTTGGTGGAAAATCTGTATTTTCTATAGCATGCTATATAATGTAACTTGTATGGTCAGTTTACTCAAACACCATAATTACATGGAACCTTGAATACAGGGTGAGAGCTGGTTGGTTTGTACAGGTTAGTCTGAAGCCCCAATACATCCCAGAGTGATTTGGGCAGAGAATAAAAAGTATTTGCAAAGCCCCCTTGAGGGATTGGGGGGAAACTGGTAATATTAAACTTCCCCAGCTGGGGAATTCCTGATATTTTTGCAAGCATAAGGACTACCATTGTAGTAGGCCAATCTCTTGATCTTGGGGCTCGCCCTTACGAAGTTTGTTACTGCAAAGGAAAGGCTAAGCCTACTTAAAATCATGCCTAAGAGTCACCCCCAGAGAACTTTTTTTGTTGCTCAGATGTGGCCTCTCTCTCTAAGCCAACTCTGCAGGTAAACCCACTGCCCTCCCCTCTATATGGGACATGACTTCCAGGGGTGTAAATCTCCCTGGCAGTGTGGGACATGACTCCCATGTTTGAGCCTGGACCCAGCATTGTGGGATTGAGAAAGCCTTCTTGACCAAAAGGGGGAAGAGAAATGAAACAAAGTAAAGTTTCAGTGGCTGGGAGATTTCAAATTGAGTTGAGAGGTCATTCTGGAGGCTATTCTTATGCATTATATAGGTATCCCTTCTTAATTTTTAGTGTATTGGAATAGCTAGAAGGAAATACCTGAAACTGTTGAACTGCAATCCAGTATCCTTGACTCTTAAAGATAATTGTACAACTATATAGCTTGTACAGGATGACTGTGATTGTGAAAACCTTGTGGCCCACACTCCCTTTATCCAATGTAAGGACAGATGAGTAGAAAAAAGGGGGACAAAAAGTAAATGAATAATGGGGGGGGGAGTATGAGATGTTTTGGGTGATCTTTTATACTTCTATTTTTAATTTCTTAAAATAATGAAAATGTAAAAAAAAATGATTATGGTGATGAATACACAACTATATAATGGTACTGTGAACAACTGATTGTACCCTTTGGATGATTTTATGATATGTGAATATATCTCAATAAAATTGCATTTAAAAAAATGCTTAGCAAAATCACAAGGCAGTTTCTCTTGCATGTAATCCATATTCAATGGATCCTGGGATTAGGATGTGGATGTCTTTAGGAGTTATTATTCTGTCTCCCATACCCTCTGACTACAGTTCAAACTTTCCCTACACAGCCTCCACACTTCCTCAAAGAATAACCTAACCCTCCACCACACTGCTGCCCTGCAGTTGGTCTACGGCAAAATACAGGTCCAAGGATCTTTGTCTTAACTAAAATTTATTACTAAGTGAGGAAACTTGGTTAGGGTCAAATTCTGAATTCTTTTCTTTAAATAATGTCTCTTTTTTCTGACCTATCATGAAAACTTCATGTATAGATATAGGAAGACCTATCAAAACTTCTTTTTAGATTTTCTAGCCCCAGAAAAAGTCTAGAACTTCTAAGGACTCAATATGCTTCCCTGCTCGAGTATTTAAATTTAAGAGGCATTGATGGTTTAACCAAAGAGGATAAAATGCTAATAATCAAATTTCAAGAATTACCCTCAAGAGGTAATAACTTTTTAAATTTGTATAATACATCGTATTTTAAAAAACACTTTTGAATGAGTATTGAGTATGATACGGCAATTTTACTAGGTAGGTATGAATGCCTGGACCGGTGTCAGAAACCTGAAGAGTGGCAGAGCATAGACTTAACTCAGATCCTTCAACTTGAAGTTCAGAGTTACAGCCACTATACCAAGTTGCTTTTTCAGTAAATCTTCAGATATCCAGACACCACAGCACAATGTGTGATCCCATTGGCCTTTAACTTGGAGAGAGTGGGGGCCTAAGGGAAGAATTTCATTTCAACCCTCCAAACCACCCATTATGGCTACAGAATTAATTTAGCAGCTAACAACACCTTCTTATTTTTCTTATAAAAGAAAAAGCAAAGGCTGGGTGGATTGGACAAAGAAGAAAGTAGTGGTACCAACCCATGCTCCACTTTCATACTCCTGCTCTCAGAGAGCCTAGGTTTTCTCCCTGTGCATCTCATTAATCTGCCTTTTCAAAAGAAGGAAATTAAGAAATTAAGGTCTCGGTATTTTAAAGGTGCCTTTCCCAAGCCACCTCAAAGAACGTATACCCATAAAAATATATCATAAATCATGGATTATATTTTGTATTCAAATTAGGGATTATAAATCAGGATATATATATATATATAGAGAGAGAAACACACACATATATACATATACACATTTTAATAGGGTAGTATATGGTTTTAATATTTTTATTTAAGCAGATTGAGCTGACATTCCATGCATATTTAGGAATGTTCACAGTACTTGGAAGAAATAATTTCAGTATCTAAAATTGTTTTCTGTTTAATCCACTTTCACTATAACTACATGTGCAAGCACAAAGACTTAAGGGAAAATCATAATTACTTTTAAATGGATTTTAGATATCAATTTCTAATTTTTCTCTTGTTTCCAAGGTTCATGTCAAATGCTTATAAAGTCTTTTACAGATTCAAAAAATATATATAATATTTGTATATATTATCAGGATATCAATAAATGTTGATTTCATTACAAATTACATATTAAATAATAATCCCACTAAAGTGCACTAAGATTCTATTTTTGCATTCAAAGCATGTACATTTACTAAGCACATTTTATGCTATGATAGAAAAGAACAGGTTCAATTTTTAAACATTAGACACATAAAAACTGACAAATCTGATCAAGTAAATGAAAATGTGCTGTTGAAATAATCAGTAAATAGTAAAATAAATACATTTTAAAGAATATTTATATTAACATTTTCCATAATAAAATATTTTATACCATTTTAGAATGAGTGAATTTATTGACTGAGTTAAGTTTAACATTAATGAGAATTATCATCAATGTCTTTCAATGCCTTTTGCGTAATCTTCAACTTTGTAATTAAGTTCTGGCATTTAGGGTAAGAATGAGAAGACTTATTAGTATAGTTCAGAAACTTATTGACATATGTTGGATTCCAATCTGAAACTTTTGGTTTGTGAACTAGTCTAATCTTGCCAAAAGATTCCTTAAAGAAGTGGCTCAAGAGTTCTTGGACATCAAATGGCAAAAAGAAAAAAAAAACAAAAAAACTAACATTAAATTACAAACATGTGGTTGGAATGTCCTTTAAATTACTCTTGAGTCTAAATCTTAAGGGGAAAGAATTTACCAAAACACATTTGGGATTGCAGTAACATAAAACATTTGAAAAGTTACGCAGAGAATTCATCCGCCCCCACAAGCAGATGAGATTCCCATGTAAATATTGAGTAAAATGAATCATTTTTCTTATTATTTTGAAATATTTCTGCCCTGCAATTAAAATGTCAGTCTTTACAGTGTCATAAACCTATAAATTAGGTAGTTGAGAGATTTACTGTTTTTTTACATTCAGAGCCAGAAAACTAAAGAATGAAGAGAAAACACAAAATAAAAGAATTACTTATTAAAGAAGTAATTCCCCCAGGGCATCACTTATCCTTTCTCACCTAATCTATAGCAACCTTTTCCAAATGCGTGTGCTGTGATTAGTAAGCACTTTCTAGTTTATGGGTAGCAAGAAGCAGGGGAGATTGAAATACTATTAAGAAAAAAACAAAATTTATGCTCTAGTCCAATGACATCCCAAAAACAAATTTTCTTTCAGCATTATCCTCAAAACAATCATATTATCATATTTTAAAAAATACTATGGAACAATTTATATTAAATGATTTAATTCTCAGTGCTAAAAATATACATAAAATAAGTTATCAAAAAATCGCATATAAAGTTGATTTTCATTTATCTGATTTCTAAAGCAGTTATGACTACAGTAAGAAAAGATCTCAATGCTTAGGAGTGATTACATCTAGATTATGTGTGATTGCAATTTTCTCCTATATACTGCTCTCTAGTATGTACAGTTTATTTTTCATTTATATAAATACATATACATACACATGTATACTTATGTATGACCACACAAATGTCAATCCCATTAAACTACAACATGGAAAATTTGAATTAAATTCTAAATTTGAGCATCTATGCATCTAAAACACTGAAATAGTGGAGATGGGTACACTGAAAATCATAGGAAGGACCATAAATGAGAATGAAACAAAGCAGATTTTGGATACTCCAAGGTAATGATGCATCATAGATGTAAAAAATGACAAGAAAACATGGCAGGTTGCTAAGATGATTACTATAGAAATAAAAAGGAGGCTAGATCAAATGTAAACTACTCTAATTCTTAATTTTTCTTCAGATTAGAATACTCTTACTGTTTGGAATATTGATTGACTATGTACTATAGCCCAGCACCTCTGCAAAAAAACAGAGGATAAGGCAACAGGGAAAAGCATGGCCATGAGTGCATGTGTAACCGTTCCAGATGTTCACAGAGTGTGTGGGAACTTTAAACAGACACATTTTCATTTCTGTTTGGATAATAATAACCATTTTATTCCGTGAACATTGAACAGACTATATTTTTTTGTTTAATTACATTGGGAGGCTTTAATTCATCTCAGTAGCAATACTGACACTTGTTAGACCCTGACAAGTGCTGAGTTTTGTTTGTAATTTAAATTTTTATTGAATAATTGTAAACCCCCATGCAGTTGTAGGAAATAGTACCAAGATACCCCATATATCCTTTGCCCAATTCCCCCCCATGATAACATCTTGCAAAACTGTAGTAAAATGTCTCAATCAGGATATTGAATTTGATATAATTGACTGATCTTATTCAGATTTTTTCCAGTCTTACTTGAACTCGTTTGTGTCTGCGTGTACTTAGTTTTCCATAGTTTTATTACCTGTGTAGCTAAGTGTATCCAGCACCATAATCAAGACACAGAACAGTTCCAACACCATAAGACTCCCTCGTGTTGCTCTTTTATAACCACTCCCACCCGCCCACTCCCCGCACAGTCACATCCCAGCCACTGGCCCCTGAAAACCACTAGATTGTTCTCCATTTCTAAACTTTTATTTCCCAAATGTTACAGAAATGGAACAATACACTAGGTAACCTTTGGAGATGGGCTTTTTCACTTGTTTTTTAATCAGCGTAATAACTTAGATGATAATCCTAGTTGTCATATATATGAATAGTATATTTTCAAGTGTTGTTTTCCTGTCATTTGCTTTTTTTTTTTTAATTTCTGAGGAATGTTCCATGGTATGTATGTACCATAGTTTGTTTAGCCAACTAACCTATTGAAGGACATCAGAGCTGTTTCCAGTTTGGGGCTATTACAAATAAAGCAGCTGTGAACATCAGGTGTGCGTGTTTTTGTGTGAAAATAATTTTTCATTTCTCCGGGAAAGGTGTCCAGGAGTTCACTTGCTGAGCCATACAGTAATTATATGCTTGCTTTTATAAGAGACTGCCAGACTATTTTCCAAAGTGTTCGTACTATTGTCCACCCCCACTATTGGTGTTTCAATGATGCAGTTTTGCCACATTCTTTCCAGTATTTGGTGCTGTCACTATTTTTATATAAAGCCATTCTGATTCGTATGTAATGATATCTCATTTTTCATTTTAATTTACATTTCCTTAGTGGCTAATATGTTGAAGATCTTTTCATGTGTCTATATACCATAAGTATATCCTTGGTGAAATGTCTCTTTATGACTTTTGCCCATTTTGCTAATTGAAATTTTGGTTTTTACTGTTAAATTTTCAGAGTTCTTGATATATTCTAGTTACCAGTCTTTTGTCATATCTGTGGTTTGAAAATATTTCCTCCCAGTCTGGAGTTTGTCTTTTCTTTCCCTTAACAGGGGCTTTCAGAGAGCAACAGATTTTAGTTTTGATGATATCCAATTTATCAAGTTTTTTTTTCTTTATGGATTGTGCTTTTAGTAACAAATCTAGGAATTCTTCACCTAGTCCTAGATCTGGAAGATTTTCTCCCATTTTTTCCTAAAAGTTTTGTAAAATTATGGTTTACAATTAAAACTATGATGCTTCAACATCATTTGTTCTCAGGCTTTTTTTCCTCCATTGAATTGCCTTTACACCTTTGTCAAAATTAGTTGAGCATGTTTGTGTAGGTCTATTTGTGTGGGTTGTCTAT
The DNA here is from genome assembly GCF_015220235.1 of Choloepus didactylus. Taxonomy (NCBI): domain Eukaryota; kingdom Metazoa; phylum Chordata; class Mammalia; order Pilosa; family Megalonychidae; genus Choloepus; species Choloepus didactylus. The sequence goes on from NC_051322.1 coordinate 11,772,756, forward strand.
GTTCCATTTATCCATGTGTCTATCCCTCCATCTACAAGTACCCCACTATGGTGAATACTGTGCTATGTAGAAAGCCTTAACATCCAGTAGAGTGATTCCTCCCACTCTATTCTTCTTTGTCAAGATTGCTTTAGCTATTCAAGTGCTTGAGCATTTCTACATAAATTTCAGAATAAGCTCTTCTGGGTCTACGAAAACCTTATTGGGGCTTTGATGGGAATTGTATTAAACCTATAGATCTATTTCTGGATAGCTTTATTATGTTGAGTACTCTAATCCATGAACATAGTGTGTCTTTCCACCTTCATTCGGTGACATTTGGCAATTTCCAGAGACGGAGCCTGTGTATGCTTTAAGTTTATACCTAAGCATGTAATTTTTCTTTGGAGTCATTAAAAATGATCTTGGCTTTTTAATTTCTGTTTCTGTATGTTCAATGTTAGTGTACAGAGATGTGATCAATTTTTGTTTGATTGTAAATGGTGCAACCTTGCTTAACTTATTATTTCTAGGAGTTTTTTTTTTTTTCTCAGTTCGTTGGGATTTTCTATTGTTTAAATCATGTCATCTGCAAACATGGAGAGTTTTTTTTCTTTTCTTTTTTTTATTAATCTGTATACCTTTTATTTATTTTTCTTGCTTTATTGCAGTGGCTAGAACTACAAGTATAATGTTTAATAAGAGTGATGCAAGCAGATATTCTTTTTTTTTTTTAAGCAAACACTCCCCCTTCCTATCTCTGACCTCTCCCCCAAGAACCTCTAATCTGCTTCCTATATGTAAGAATGTGCTAATCTAGTCATCTCTCATAAGTGATATCATACTATTTTTGTGCTTATGCATCTTGCTTGTTTCACTGAGCATAATGTTTACAATCTTCTTCCATGTTGCAGCCTATCTCATAAATTCACTTTTACTTATGGCTGAGTGTATTCCATTGCTTGTATGTACCACATTTTGTTCATCCATTCATCTATTGATGGATATTTGGGTTGTTTCCAGCTTTTGGCTATTGTGAAAGATGATGTTGTAAACATCAGTATACAAGTATCTGTTTGAAACCCCATTTTCCCTTTTCACTCTCTGTGGGTATATATTTAGAAGTGGGATTGCTGGATCAAACAGTAATTCTGTATTTAACTTTTTGATGAACTGCTACATTGTGTTTCACAGTGGCTTCAACAGTTCACATTCCAACCAGCAATGCACTGGAGTTCTAATTCCTCCAAATCCTCTCCAACACTTATTTTTCATTTTTTAATAGCCATTATTGTGGTTATGAAGTGGTATCTCATTGTTTTTGTTTGCACTTCCCTAATGACTAATAATTTTGAGCATCTTTTCATGTGTTTATTGGCAATTTGTGTATCTTCCTTGGAGAAATGTCTATTCAAGTCCTTTGCCCATTTTTTTAAATTGGGTTGTTTGTCCTTTTGCTTTTGAGTTGTAGGATTTCTTGATATATTCTGAATATTAAACCCCTATCCATTATATGGTTTGAAACTATTTTCTCCCATTCTGTAGGTTGCTTTTTCACTTCCTTGCCAACTTCCTTCAATGCACAAAAGGTTTTTATTTTGATGAAATCAAAAATTTATCTATTATTTCTTTTGTCGCTTATGCTTTTGATGTCATATCTAAGAAACCATTGCCACATCCCAGGTCATGAAGATTTGCTCTTCTGCTATCTACTGATAGGTTTTTAGTTTTAGATCTTACATTCAGGTCCTCAATTGATTTTGACTTCTTTTTTGTATGTGATGTGAGGTAGAGGTCTAACTTCATTCTTCTGCATCTAGATATCCAGTTTTCCCCACACCATTTGCTGAAAAGACTAGTCTCCCCCCACAACATATACCTAACATCCTTGCCACAACTCAATTGACATACTGACCCAATGCACTGTTTCACTGGTTGGGTTTGTTCCTTCTTTCTGTGTTGTTCATCCTGGAACTCCCTCTTTAACTCCTGGTCAGTGCTGGAGGAGGCTGTGAGTGTGGCTGCCCCGGAGGCTGAAACTGAGGCCAGCTTCCACGGGGCCCCCTCAGGGGTTCCCCAGACCAACCTCAATCCTCAAGCCCAACTTTTAGAGGAGGAGGTGTCCTCTCCCAGCCTTGGCCCCAGCCGCCGCTCATCGGAGCTGGACGCATTGCCGCAGCTGCAGCCGTGTCCGCGCCTGCCCCGGGGCTGGTCAACCGGGACTGCTCACTGGTTTGTGCTCTCACTGACAAAAGCTGGACTCCGCAGACTCTTGCTGCCTCTTGGACTCCTGCAGTTAATCCAGAAGTCCCTTCTAGTTCCAGAGTCACCACCTGGTTAAATCCGGTCTCTTTTCCCAGCTCTTTCTTTTTTCTAGTGGAGGGAGCAATTTGTAAAACTTCTACTCTGCTGTTTTGCTCCTGCGTTTCCCAGAGAGCAGTCATTCTTCCCATGTTCCTGATATTAGGCAGGAAGGCATTCAGTCTTTTGACATTAATTATATTAGCTGTAGGTTCTTCTAGATGCTTTTTATCAGTTTGAGGATGTTTCCTTCTATTCCTATTCTATTATTATTAGAGATGTGATGTAACAAGAAATATAAATTATCGTGCAACAATGCCTTTAACAACTTAAAAGTTTAGTCACTTTTCTAAAACGTTTCTTAAGTGAAAAAGACTACCTATAATCACAAAAGATTTAAGCTGCTATTCCCTAAAGCATATTTAACTCATTGTGTATGATTTTGCCCCTAGTTTTATGTTGTCATGTAGGTATGCTAAGTTCTATATTTATATTCTAATAATTTATTAAAAAGAATTTTTTTCATTTAAAATGTAAGATATTGTTTTGCTTTTGGAAAAATGAGACTTCCAAGTAATAATTAATTTTTTTTTCTTTGCCACTTTTAAATGCCAATTACAAGAGCATGAGGAAAGCTTTCTATTCAAACAGCACTGAAGGTCATTAGTTGTTATTTTGAACACAAAAAGTGGCATGAAAAGTTTAAAGTTCTTCAGTTTCATCCATCGAAGTCAATTTCATTTAACACCAGGATAACTTTTTTTAATGCCTATTAACTAATTTATTTTGTCATTTCTTCCTTTCTATTTCCAAAAATAATTTCTGCAAAACAAATGATAGATTAACTGAACTGTCAGACATCTTACAATGAAATTTGGGGAGAGAGCAAGGAAGAGAGTGAGAAAAATAATCAGGCATTTTCCTAAACATTTTACATATATTGACTGATGTATTGTTCGCTACAATCCAAAGAGGTATGTCTGATTCTATTTATTTTTCTCTCTTTTTATATTCTGTCCGTTCTGAGTGTGGTGAGTGCGTATGTATACTAGGAAGAAAAATAATTTATCCAGATGAGCAAAAGTCTATTTTACTTATTATTATAAATTATTTTATTACTCAATGTAATTTCGCAGAGGCTTTGCTCTACAGAAAAAAAATATGAAACATTCATAAAGCCACTTTAATCTGAGCATTTTGTACTATTTAAATGATGAATTGTTCACATTTCATTATTTTCATTTCTCTGATCATATTTTCCCAATGAAATCCATTTTAGGATTGTGATTTAAATATCATAGTTTTAAATTATTTATTCCAAACCAAAATAACATTTAGCCTTGTTCTAAATGCTTATCCATTTATACCTTCAGTATTACAGTTTGAAGCAACAAAAATTCCATAGTTGTTGGAAAACTCCACAGCAGTTATGCATTATTTCAAATGGACTCTGATTTTATAGTTTTATAAGTTTCTAGCCCAAAGTGATATTTGACCTAGCACCTTTAGTGAAACTTCTGCATTTATATCCAAATAGAAGAATACAAGTCTTAAAATCCCTTGAGGTTGTTTCTTAAGGGAATTTTGAAATTGTTTCTGAATATTTTATTTTATTTTCTCTGCAAATGCATTAAATATTTATCCTTTACTCAAATACTATACTTTGTGTTCTCAAATGTAAAATAACTTATGTCATTTACCAATTAGATACTACTGATCTTTCCTAGAAAATTAAAAAAAAAGAACTTAGCAACACACTGAATGTATTACTCTGCTGCCTGTATTTGGCTTGATTTCATATTGCATGAGCTAGCTTCTCAAAATGAAATTTAGTATTTTCCATTATTGAGAAGAACTTTGAGGATACAAGATTTGTTTTCTCTTTTTTGGCATTCAGATATTGGATTTGAGTCCAATATCTTAGAGAATAGATTTTTATAGTGTGTCTCAACACAGTTAAGCTTAATTAAAGAAAGAAAAAGTTTATAAAATATAACATCCTGGAAAATGAAAACTTTAATGTCTTTGTTAACAGGAATAATGATTAAAAAAAAAAGAACTGAATTTAAGATGGGAGGCCATTAGCCATTGCTAGTGTGGGGCCAGTAAGACTTATTTATTGTCAGTGTTTTCCTTTTTTTGACTTAAATATGTAGTCTTTGTATTAGATATTCATGTAGTTTTAAGGACATTAACTTGCATTACCTTGGGACATCCACTACAAACAGAGAAATGGACCACATTGGACACCCATTTATCCTCATATTACAACATTCTAACCATATGAATTAGATGTCAGTTCAAAATAAAGAAAAGAAATTAATTGGTCTATCTATTTCTGACTATTGTCTTTGTCATGGAAGCCGCCATAATCCTTATTTAGGTCAGGCACCCTGCTGTAATCTCTGAACACTGGTTCCCAACCTTCACAAAGTTTTACTAGAGTTTGTGCCATGTTTTACAGTTATTTAATTACTATCTATCCCCCCCCCCCCCACTGACTGATTCTGCTCACCCTTCCATCCTCAAAGATTAGCATGATGTCCAGGTTAGAATAAACAATAAGTAAATATTTGCTATATTAATAAAGGATGAATGAGAGATATTTGGAGATAAATTCATCAAAGATTATTTATAAAGCATTTGGAAAGTACATTTTCATATCAGGAAAAAATTATGCCAAATTTCACAAATTTTTCCAGATGAGAGAATAAAAGTGAACACACCCAGCTGATTTTATGAGGTCAACATTGGCTTGATCCCAAGACCTGACAGGAACTTTAAGACAAATCTCTCCCATTAGCGTAGACATAAAAACCCCAACAGAAGCATCAGCAAGAAAAATTTAGTGATTAAAAAATTGATACATCACAAAGAAGTTGAATATATATACTAGAGGTATACATTTGGAATAAACATTTGGTTTAGCATTTGATTATAAATCACTGCAATTCATTTAATTCACCATATTAACAAAACAAAGGAGAAAAATCTCATTAGATGAAGAAAAAGCATTTGATAAAATTCAGCATTAGTTTACGATTTTTAAAAAATGGCTTTCAGCAGGAACCACCATCTTGTGGTAATGCACCAAAATGATGAACTCAAAGGAAAAGAAGACAGGAGTCCATTACATATTTTCTAGGCCTTATGGAAAACATGGAGTTGTTTCTTTGGTCACATATGTGCGAATCTACAGGAAAGGTGTTATCGTAGCCATTGAGGGATTGGGCACTGTTCAAAAAGGAATGCCCCAAAAGCATCACCATAGCAAAACTAGAAGAGTCTACGACATTGCCCAGCATGCTGTTGGTATCCTCATGAATGGCAAGATTCTTGCCAAAAGAATTAATGTGCGAATTGAGCCTATTAAGCACTATAAAAGCCGAGATAATGTCCTGAAACATGTGAAGGAAAATGATCAGAAAAAAATAGGAGGCCAAAGGGAAAGTTACCTGGGTTCCACTGAAGTGCCAAGCTGCTCCACCGCGAGAAGCATGCTTTGTGAGAACCAATGGGAAAGAGCCTGAGCTACTGGAGAGTTTTCCCTTTCTTATTCATGGCATAAGAGGTATAAAAATAAAAGACTTATGGATTGTAAAAATGTTAGGTCTTTGATTTTATCTTGAGTAGAAGTGTTGTATCCCCTCCCCAAAAGAAAAAGTATTTAAAGCCAACTCTGTCCTAATCCATTGGGTAATAAATGTTGTTAAATTTAGTATTTCTCTTGCAAAAAAAGGAAACTAAAAATAGAAAGGAAATTACTTAATATGTTGAAGGGTACCTGTGGAAAACCTGAAGCAATAACCATTAATGGTGAATTGTTGAAATATTTTTCCCTGAGATCAGGAACAAGAAAGGTGCCTGCTAATACCAGTACTATTCATTGTTACACAGGAAGCAAGTTCCTAGCCAGTGCAATATGACATGGAAAGGAAATAAAAATAAATAAGAATGAAAGGAAAAAATAAGCTCATGATTTTTAAACAATGATTGTGTAAGTAAAAAATTCAAACCAATTTATAAAATATTAGACCTAGTACACGAATTTGGTAATGTTCCTGGATGTAAAGTCAACATACAGAATCATGTGTACTATATTCTGGAAATAAGTACTTAGATACCAAAATTTAAGAACCAATATCATTTTATAAGAGCATCAAATATATCAAAATGACAAAGAATAAGCATGTCAAAGGATGCATGAATTTATGCTCTCTAAACTATAATCTACTTTTAGATAAAATAAAGAATCCCTAAATAATTGGAGGGATAACTCATGTTCATGTTTTGGAAAACTCAATTTGTAAAGATGACAATTTCCCCCAAATCAACCTATAGATTCAGTGTAACACCAGTCAAAATCTCAGAAAGTTTATTTTGTGAAAATTATCAAGTTGATTCTAATATCCATTTGAGAATGCCAACAGTCAAAAATAGCCAAGACCATCTTAAAGAACAATGTTGGAGGAATTACACTATTGGATATGAAAATAATATAAAGCTACAGTAATTCAGACTGATGGCAATGGCACTAGGAGAAGCAATAGACTAATGGAAGAGAAGAGAGTCCAAGTATAGACCTACCACCTCAATGGCTATCTGCTCTATGAGAGTGCAGAAGAAGAAAAGTGGTTTTCTTTTTTTCAACAAAAGGCACTGAGCTTAGCCATATGTCCATATGGAACTGATACATCACACCTCATAAAACAATCAGTTCCAAATAGAAAGTGTTGATCTAAATGTGAGAAACAAAACAATAAAGGTTCTTTTCAATAAGCAAAGATTTCCTAAATGGGGTACAACACATTAACCATAAAGTAAAATATTTGTAAATTGGACTTCATTAAAATTAAGAATTACTGTTCAGAAGAAGATATGATAAAGAGATTAAAAATGCAAATAATAGCACAAGAGAAGATATTAGCCCATACTTACATCAACTGGGGATTCATATCAAGAATGTATAAAGAATTATTACAAATTCACAAGAAAATACTTGACAACCTAATTTTTTAAAAATGTACTGCAGACCTAAAAAGGTACTGCATGAAAGATGCTATTCCCATGGTCAAGAAACATGTGGAATAAACATTATTAGTTATCAATGAAATGCAAATTAGAACCACAATGTGAAACCATTATTGTGATGGCATTATTTCTAATAGCTCAAAACTGGATAAATAAATTTGGCTGTAGTCATATGGTGGATAAATAAATTTGGCTGTAGTCATATGGTGGAATACTATGCAGCAATAAAGATGAACTATTGCTACAGATGGATGATTATCACAAACATAGCACCAAGGGAAGGAAGCTACTGCAAAACAACACATTCTGCATGATAACGTTTATAACAAAATCAGAAGGAGGCAAAACTATTCCAAATGACAGAGGTCAGAATTGTGGTTGCTTCTGGGTAGGTTGGTAATGGGTAATGACTAGAAGAAGCCATGAAGGAGGCCCCCTTGAGCGCTAACAAGATTCTCATATTTAACTGTGTGGTGGCTCCATGGATGTCCTCATTTTTTAAAGAAATCATTGAGCTGTATATGTTTACAATTTGTTCACTTAACATGAATCCATCAGTGTAGAGTCTTGTCATTTTGAAAACCAGAAAGCAGTCAATTTCCTGGCACTGACTTTACAAATACTAAATCTATTTGTACTTGTACAAATACAAAAGTACAAATAAAGAACTTTCCAGATTAGGCAGTAGAATAGACACGATAAACAGAATATTTTCACAATATAGTGAAGTGTGCTCTAATGGAGGTACAACGGAGGGGCAATATGAGAGGGAAAATGTCCCTTGGCTTGTTGCATAGGAAAAGTCTTAAAGAATAAGTTAGAAGTTTTCAGATATGGAAAGGGGGAAGAGCATGACAGCAGGTTCTGGGATCCATGAAGTACACGGACCTCAGGAAAGTATAGATTAATCAGCTCTACTTGAAAGTAGATATATTCCTCCAAAGATAATAACTGTCTTGGACTCAATGAATTAATTGTAGTGAAATAGTGCAGTTTCTTACGAAGGGGCATAAGGTACAAAAATTCTGTTATTTCAGTGTGTTCAATTCCAGTAAAAGGAATGATGAAATTTGTATTTATAATATATAATAACAATTAAAGCTTGTTTTCCTAGTCATGTCTCTGTAATACAAAAGAGCTTACCCTAATATACTAGTTGATTAATGTTTTTGTTATCAACCACCAGATTAAATTTTCCCTGTATTTACTTGCCTTATAAAATTAATGCTTATTAACAAAGTATTTTCTGATTACCAGAATTCCATTATCAAATATACCTCCACTTGATAGAAATGAAGGCACGTGTCTCATCAAATAAATGATTTGTAAAGACTTTAACACATCTCAATTAAATGGTCAGTTGTCCTACGATTCCCTTAAATGCACACATACACACACACACACACACACTCCTAATCATTTTCTTGTAACAACTCCATTCGCAGTTATCTTTCTTGCATTTATAAAAATTTTAATTTAAATAGATCACCAACAAGGTATTTGAGCCTCTTTCAAAATAATGAGCATTAGCAACCCAAAGATAATTGGACTTAAATTTAAAGAAAAAGTAAATCCGACAACTTTTTCCATCTTCTTTGAATATATTCCCATTAGCAAAATGTCAGGACACATGACAACACAATCTAGACAGTTATTTTGCTATTGGAATGCTAATATTCAAATGGGAAATGAAAAAAAAATATTTTGGAAGAAGCCTAAATTCAAATGTTGATTTCCATTTGTTTATTATGTTTATGAATGCCAAATCTACTTTTACGTTTTTGGCAACAAAAATTCTGACTTCAGAATCTCAGTTCTTCCATAGTTCTGCTGCATAAAATCTGGAAAGTGGAACCAAATTCAAATTTATGTTTTGCTTTAAGATAATCTGTATCTTTACAAAGCAAAAGAATTCTCAGACATAAGTAATTCTAAGTTAACCATTTCATGAAAGAAATTATAAATTGAAGTACAAAACAGAAAAACACATGTAACATTTTATAACAGCATATTTTTCCTACTAGTAAAAGAAATTGAAGATAACAGAATATTTTTTTCCTAAGCAGCAAAGAAATAAATGTTCTGGATCACCTTATGACCCTTGTGGATTGAAGACAAATCATAGCTTTCTCTCTCCCCCATGTAAAACAACAGAGCAAGCAAGAGCTTCTTGATAAACATAATAGTTATAGTAGTTAGCTTGAATGCAAAATATTTGCTTTCTCATGTTTTGTACATTAAAAGCAGACAACTGGATCTTTCCCTATTTAATACTGCTTTCAGCCATTTTTACTGATTTTAAAAGAATCAGTAGCTCTTCAAGAGAAAATATCTGCAAGCTCTTTTCTTTCTCCAAGAGGTAAAAAGAAATATATAGAAAGGTGTAATGAAAAGGGACTTGATTTTCGTTCCAACCAGGTATAAGATGTTGGAGAAGTTATTTAGCTTTGCTCAGACTCAATTTTAACAATAAAATTAGAGTCATAACATCTACCTCATTACTTTGCTGTGAGAATGCAACGCATTGACATATATAAAATTCCAGGCACAAGGTACACATTTGTTGAATGATAGCTATTATTTCATGATTCTTTTTACTACAAGAAATTCCCTTTCTGTGCATCCTGCATTTGTGACAGAAAAGAAAATGCTGGGTATAAAGCCAATGTTCACACATTTTCTATTGCTATTACAAAATCTTCAGTGAAGGTAAAGGATAATATCCTAAGACTCAACTCTTTGAACAATTTACTGTATTTTCTACCTCTCTTTTGGGCATAAAGTATCAGTAAAAATAAAATCGTGAAAATAAGATGAATAAAACGTGGAAAGTGAAGCACTTAAACAACAAAACAAGAACAAGATACAGGAAAGTAAACAATCCCACTTCCAAATTATTTAGGGCCATGGTAACAGTGAAACGATAAACTGAAGCAAAACACTCAAACCGATGTTTCCTTGGTGCCTGTCCAACTAGAACACACATTTCACAGAGCCACATAAATAGAGGCAAGCGGCTGTGTTACTACTGCAGCCTGTCATTAACTCTTAGCTGACATCCATAGTGTGTGAGGCAGACAGTCTAGATTAAAAGACATAAATCTGGCACCTATAGAAAGATGGTACAGAAGCTATTTGAAAATCAAAATAGGGTTCAACTGGTGCATGTGTTGGGGGTGGGGGGGGTGGGAATAGGGGCAGAGAGTGGCTAGTAAATGAGAGAAGTGATGGAGCTACACTATGTTTCCTGTCAGTTTGTTCCTCCCTCATCTGGGTTCTCATGCACTGATTAATTACTGTTTTTGAACTTATGACACTGATGATAATTTTAATATCACTCTTTCTATCACTAGTTTATGAGCGTCTCAAGGAGAAAGCTTGAGCCTTATTTGTTTTTGTCCTCACAGTGACAAGAACGTAGAAGATGCTCAATTAATGAACCTAGATGGAACTAAAACTACAATTCAATTAAGATAGCACTTACAACTGTCAAAATGCATGCGTATGCAGTTATGTGTATGTATGGCCACTGGAATGTAACAAGAGAATTTTATTTCAGCAATTTAGAATTCTCAGGCTTGTTTGGAGATAAAAGTATATTTAGTGTGTGTGTGAGTGGGTGTGTGTATTTATTTATGAAAATCAAAGGAGTACAAGGAAAGGTGAGAGAAGAATAAGAAATGATCCATCACTAATATTCCAGAGCTAGTGATCAAAGAAGTTTTAGTTTCTCATGACCCAAAACCTCAAAGCCAGTATAAGAAAAAACACATTTATAATGATAGATTATGTAAACAAACATGAAATATTCACACTTCCTTCTTCAATACAGAGAAGCAAAGAATTGCTTTTGTTACTATGCAAAAATAATCTACATTTCCTTTTTATTAATATATTGGTAGAAAACCTTTCAGTGACTATCTGCAACATATCAAACTTTAGCAGAGATAATAGTCTGCATTAAAATAATAAGTATAATTATTTTAATATTGCTGGCCTTTAAACCTGCAAACACATTGTAAGATTTTAATATTTTTCTTCTTTTCATCTTCTTTTCATTTCAAATGAAATATTCAGAGGAGCATACCCATTTCCATTATATATATTTCGTAAACTTCTGGAACTCTACATTTTTCAAAATGCAGGTGATCTTATTGGTATAGTTTTTAAATAATAAGAGAAGAGATTTGTTGGGGGATTGACTCAGGTTCCCCACAAGACAGGAAGTCCTATCCCCTGGTCTTGTGGGTTTGAACTCATTTTTCTTTTACATGCAATTTTATTGAGATATATTCACACAACATACAATCCTTCAAAGTGTACAATTAGTCGTTCTTAGTATCAATGTATAGTTGTTCATTCATCAGCACAATCAATCTTTGAACATTTTCATTACTCCAAAAAAGAAAATAAAAATTAGAATAAAGAACATCCAAAACATTCCACTTGCTTCTTTCCCCCATTGTTCATTTACTTTTTTCCTCACACTCATTCGCTGTATTTTTAAACTTATCAAAAAATTAAAAAACAAACAATAAAAAAACATTTCAAACAAAACCAAAACAAAGGAATAAGAAAATAGCAAATAATCTGAAATAACTACATTGCTTCTGACATGTTCCTACCATAACCCAAGAAAATTAACAGACTATCATTTTAAAATAGGATTTCAAAGATCCTAGAAAGAAGAGACCATGTTGAATCACATGGGCCTTATTCAGATATGACTGAGGTCTGTATAAGGAGAGGAAATTTGGACAATGAATTAGAAGCCTCAGAAGGGATCAGACAGCGACAGCTGGCCATGTGTCACCGCCAGCCATCAGCGGAAGGCTACAGACTTCCGTGAAAGCACAGCCTGCTGATACCTTGATTTTGGACTTCTAGCCAAAAACTGTGAGACAATAAATTCCTGGGGTTTAAGCCAACCAGTTTGTGGTATTTGTCATAGTAACTGTGGCAAGCTAAGAGAAGGTTCCATTGCGTGATATTCTCCCACATCATTCTTGCTCTGTCTTTAAACAAATTTAATAAATCACAAGAAATGTTTGAAGACAGAAAAGTGCTATTTTTATCTTTGTTCATTTTTCCTTTGAAAAAATATGATTATATATGATATAATAGAGGAGGAATAAAGCCTTCTGGTAATGTCTGCATATAACTGGCTGCTGAATGAAGAAATAACACATACCTCTGGCTCAAAGTTCCATGATTATGTTTCTAAGAAGGACAAAGTATTAATTACCAAAATCTCTCTCCATATTGTGTTTTGATAAAACCTGCAGATTTCTATTTAAGTAGCTGATGTACTGTAAGAAATGCAGATTTCTATTTAAATAGCTGATTTATTGATTCCTATTTAAGTAGCTGATTTATTGTAAGAAATGCTCTAAATTGAATACATATTTCTTGCCAACAGTGCTCAAAACTTGTTACTAAGAGAAAAGGTCTAGGAAAAAAAGTTATTAACTGCCAAAAAGAATTTGCACTGCTAGAAACCCCCCCCTCCCCCCAAAAAAAAGGAGGACAAGAATGTGTTTCACTCCTTTCCTAGAAATTAGAGTGGAGAATATTCTTTTTTGGCTTTCTAAAAGGAAAACATGAATTTTGCTGCTTCAGAAAGTTTGAGGGACGCTGTTTACACTTATTCTAATGATTAACCTTGGTTTCCCTACATTTTTCCCTTTTAGTAAAAGATGCCATCATCCTTTCAATTTGTGTGACTCAGAAATTTAGATGTCCCTCACAGATCATTCATCATCACCCCTTACATCCAATCAGTTATCAAGTACTGTTCATTTTACTTACTAAAAAGTTCTCTGTTCACTTTTCTCCATCTCAGCCACCCTCCGTCCACATTCTATTCTCTCATTCGCAGACAGACAAAATGGATTTCTATCTGTTCTCCCTTCCAATACACTTCTCCACTCAAAAACTAGAGAGACATTTTTTTACTTTTAATTTGGTTATTTCATCTTTCCTGAGACCCCTTCATTTACTTTCCATCATTCTTTGGAGGGAAGTTTGAAGTCCCTAACATGGCAAAAAGACCCTGACACAGCTCTGCCTACTCACCAGTCTTGCGTCTTTCTTTCCTTTACAGCATCCCCGCTGTTTCCGCTGGTTATCCCATTTCTCATTCTAGCTGAGTTTTTAAATTAGTCTTGGATTATCACAGTAATTCAACTTCATTGGGTGTCACTATTTGATTCCTGTTTATTAATTCTTAGGAAGGAATATTTCTTCCAAGAAAATGTAGAAGTAACAGCTTGAACTAAAATATGTATGTTCATATTTTAAAACTAGAAACTGCCGAAGTATTCATTAGGATCTTGATTTCTCTTTCTTTCTCTTTGTAAATTGCTTCCTCTGAATTTAACTCAAAACATCAACCTACCCCATTAATACTTAATATGTAAAGTACATAACTTATGCAACACTTATATTTAATGCAATCCTCTAGAGAGGGTATTCAAGTTCATTATTGGGTTCTTTAAAATGTTTTTTCTGTAATTTAAACTGAACCATGAAATGAAAGTTATTTGCTACTGCTTTATAACTGCCACAATCCATAATCAAGGATAATATGAAAAAGAGAATTTTGATCTGCTTGATATACCCATTTTTTGTTAAAAAGCACAGCAATGTGCTTGCAGTAATAATAGTTTGCCATCTATATTACATGTTTTCAAAAGCAACCCACCATATTTCTTTAGTTCCCATTGTTTAGCTTTTTGAATGAAAGGACGCTGGTGATAAACCACAACTTATAGACCACCATATGATCTCCAGTCATGGTATGCCTAAATAGATTAAGCTTTTCTTAAATGCCTTTTGCTATTTCAATAAACTCCCTTCCTCCAGAGTGCCTCATGATCTAATGTTTTTTCTTAATTCTCAGGAATTCTGGAATGATAATCTCACCCCATCTCCCAAGCCAAATTTCATGCTTAAAACTTTTCCCTAAAACTCCAATTGAAATGTACTTGCCACAGATATTCTGTGGAGCACGGTCTCAGCATCCTCAAGAAATCTGGCAAAACTATTCCTATTAGTTTACTTGCTAGGATGATTGGTTTATTGATTAACCCCTCTGATGTCTGTCAGGAGATTCTGCTGGCTGGTCCTCCAAAATCCAACGGCCTCTCGGCACCTCCAGCACTCCCAGCCTGTTGCAGCCCACTCTCCCTCTCTCTCTTCCCCAGATCCTACCAATGCCCACTTGGTGGTCTCTGCTTCTGCTCTTGCCACAGCAGCCAGCCTGAGCCTTTTTTCAAGGAGAGTCAGACCTTGTCATTTCTCAGCTCACAATCCCCTGGTGGCTCTCCATCTCGCTCAGGGCAAAAGTCTAAATTCATACAATTGCCACCGTTCCCGTTGTCCTAGTTCCCAATACCCCTGTCTCCCTGGCTCATGCTACAGCAGCTCCACTGGCCTCCCGGCTGTTCTGAAAATGTCCAGGCAAGCTTCCAGCTTCCAGCCTTTGGATAAGCAGTTCTCTTTTCCAAAGAGCTTCCTAGCTTACTCTCTCTCCTCCTCCAAGTTTTGATTAAATGTCATCTTCAAACCCAGGCTTTCCCTGATGACTCTGTCTAAAATTGCAACCACCCCCACAGCCACACTGCCAATCCTCCTTCTCCTAATCTAGTTTTTCCCCCACATTGCTTAATATCCTTCTGATACATTATGTATTTTACTTACCAAATACAATTCGCTGTCTTTTATCCACTCCCCCTGACTAATATGGAAGCTCCGTGAGATCGAAACCTTTATGTTCGCTGTTGTAACCCAAACCTCTAAAACATTTCATTTTAGTTGTTTAATAAGTACTTGTTGAAGAAATTAATGTACAATTAAAAAAATTAAATTTTAACTCAGAACTGCTTGACTTCTAGGAAATAATCCAAAGAAATGAGTTTATTTAAAGCTGTCAACAAAAGCAATTAAAATTTTAAAAATTTGATCTATTGGAAAGGAAGAAAGTGGACAATTGGCACAATCATCACTTTTATTATTTCATTCTAAGAAGATGCAAAAGGTTATTACTTGTAATTGAATTCCTGCATTGAAATATTATTTCTTAAAAAAATTTCAGCAGGGTGAACAAAAGTGTGTCCATGCAATTTAATTTCTGTCCTTCATAATTCTCAGTCTCCCATCATGTCTGTTCATAAATCATGCTTCATAATCCACAAGACTGAAATGGAATGAAATGATGTAACTATTTTTGTAATCAGTAAATATTCATTGCATTTTTATTCCTCAGAAATAATATATGAAACTGTGGCAAATAAAGCACACAGTCCATGCTTATCAATATGCACAAAAAGAGAGAACAAAAGAAACACAGAACAAATGCAATGAATAGAACACAAATAGCATCTAGTACAAGTCTCAAAGTAAATGAAGCAAAAATGATAGAATTGAAAGGAGAAAGAAACAAATCCAGAATATAGTCAGAGGTTAAACATAATCATCTATATTTGCAAGTCTTATGCACAGAAAACAGAAAAGCATTGCTGAGAGAAGTTAAGAGGACCTAAAATAATGGAGAGATATATCATGTTCATGTTTGAGAAAGAAATATTTAGGTGTTAATTGTCCTTAAATTGTCATTTTGATTCTTTGCTATCCTAGTCAAAATTCCAGAATAATTTTTTATAGAAATTGCCAAGTTGACTTAAAATTCATATGAAAAGGGAAAAGATCTAGAACCACCAAAACTTTTGTGAAGAAGAATAAAGTTGGACTTAGAGTACCTGATTACTCTGAAGCAACAATAATTAAGAGAGGGTTGTATTAGCACAAGGATAGACATATAGATTACAGAATGAAACAGATGGTCCAGAAATAAACTTGCACATATATGATAGATTCATTTTTGACAGAGATGCCCAAGTAATTAAAAAGGAGAGAATAACCTTTTCAACAAATGTGCTGAAAGAGTTCAATATCCAAATTAAAAAAAAAAAAAAGAATCTCAACTCTGACCTAACACCATATTCAAAATAAGTCAAAATGGTTCATAGACCTAAATGCAAGAGCTGTAACTAAACAACTTCTATACAAAAAATTAGAGAAAATCTTTGTAACCTTGGGTTAGGCAAAGATTTCTTAGGTAGGGTATATGAAGCATGAAGCACAAAAGAAATAAGTAATTTACTGGAATTCATCAGAATTTAGAAATTTTTCTCCTAAAAATACACTGCTATAGAATTGAAAAACAAACCATCAATTAGGAGAAAATATTGGCAAAACATATATCTGATAATGAATTTATATGCAGGTATGTAAAGAACTCTTCCAAAGTAAAAATAAGACCTAATTTTTGAAAAATGGCAAATGGTTAAACAAACCAAACAAATAAACAATAAGTTCATTTAAACTACATAAAATTACCTCAATATTTCATTTAATAGGTTTTATCTAGGAATTATTTTGAACATATACAAATTTGTTTCTCCCTGAAAAAGCTGAATTAGAATTCCTGGAGATTTTTGTCATTTTTATTTAATGAGTTTGCATTCATCTATAGGGAAAGAATTTCTTATAATTGATATAAATTGCAGATTAAACAGACTAGGGGTGGGCAATGGCCATTTGACTTGGGTTTTGAGTTGTGATTTTACAGGCTCATGTGAATGTAAATATGTGTTTAAGTAACATCCTAAAGCTCCTCTTTCCAATGTTGACTTCCCACAAAATTATTGGATAACTGAGTTTAAAGGAACTTCAATGTTACATCAAATACACAACATGAGATAGGAACACAGTAAAAAGTTAAATTGAATTAACAGAATAAATGACATATATATTTCTGTCTTAAGTAGATTATAATATACATATTTAAGCAGAGCAAAATAAAAACTTTCTAAAATGTAGGATTATTTGATGGAAGCTATGAAGTTTCATTTTATATATGCTTAGATTTTATTAAGAAAACAAAATTAATTAACATCATGTATAACCTTTTCCAGATACTAATACTCTAAGGTATTCCTTATTTATCAACGGTAAAAATAACTTTTAAATGATTTTAATGTCTCCTTTTCTGTTTGAGAATACATTATCATTTCTTATTATTTCTAGAGTATATTATTATTTTTACATTCTTAACATTAAACTCAACTACATAAATTAATTATTATAATACATAAGCTGCTTCTGTGATAGCAATCACATATAACATAATTTCTAAAAGATGTTAGAGATCAGAAGAACTTAAAGAAAAATTTCTTCTGAAATAAATGCTTTGGTGAGCAATTACATTTTTTTCACAAAATATATTTCTGAAATTTTAATATGTTTCATAAAGTAGAATAGATGATATTTGGCATGTTAACATAATCTAGACTTTGGATTGTTTTTGAAATAAAATGATTCAAGTATGTTTTCCCATAAAAACATTGATCCTTTCTAATAGAAACAGGAAAAGCTGATTAGACTTTCTAAAACCCCAACTATGATTTATAACTTATGCAGTCTCTTTAATTTTTCAATAACAGAGTCCTTAACAATAAAACATTAAGCATTGATCTTGTAATGAAAAAATCTAAGACCACAAATATATTTCTTCTGATACAGAGATTTATTTCATTCAATATCAGCAGTAGAACCTTATATTTATTTCCAACAGCATACATTAAAAAGTACCCACATGTGGAGTCTGAATCATTTTCCCATTCAAGTGACGGGTGCTGGGCACATTAAACCCAAACTCAGCCAAAGATTTGTCTTTTCCAGCTCCACATGCTAACTTTGCAGCCCAGCTTCTCTCCCTGAGAGCTAGAGGGCTGCCCCCCATGCTTCCAGCCACCCCAGGATCCTCACCTGTCATCCCTGCCACCTCCCCTGATCCTGCCTTTCTAAATGCCTTCCGCCATTCGCTCTGCCAATCACATTCTCTATCCCTTTCAAAACTCCCTCTTTCTTAAAATCTTTCCTGCCTGCCAAAATTGCCCCTTTCTTAAAGTTTGCATTTTATCAATATAGAAAAGGAACTGTTTTCTTGGAAGTTTCCATGGAGACTCTATCTGCTTTCATATTTTGTCTTTCTACTTAGGAAAAATCCTTCAAAACAGTCTCTCTGAAAATCATTAAATTTACAAAACACCTAAGAGAATAACCTGTGCCTGGGAAGCATTCGCAAGCAATGCTAAGGCATAGTAATAATAGGGATTTTATTTTCTGGGTTGTTAAGGCAGATTGGAAGAAAACTCTCCTTGATTTTTTTCTAATGGCACTGCAGAATTGCAAAAAGCAATTTCATTGGATTGTTTTCTTGTATTTTTATTTTAATCAGAAATAAGTCATATGTTTGACGCATAACTACATCTGACAGGGCTTACCCACCTACTGAGTAGGTTTCTGCAAATGATTATTCATTTTATTGAAGTTCTTTATCAAGGCCTCAAAAAAAATAGATAAAGCTGAGAATCAAAATCCATCTGAAAAACACAATTTTATAAAGCAACTGCTCACACCTCTTTCCAAATGTTTGGTTCTATTAGGGCTTGGTATGTTTTTTTTTGTTTGTTTGTTTATTTTAACCAACAACCCTTGGACATATGCACTCTATTCAAAGACGAACACTCTTGCAAATTCCTCATAGCTCTAAATTTGACAGAAAAATCATCATAAATCTACAATACACATAATTAAAAACAAGAAGTGACAAATGTAGTAATTTTATGATTTTAAAGTACCTATATTTGCTTCCATTTGTCATTAATTCTGTTGTAATCCAGCTTAGAATTTTTAAAATCATTTCAACAACTCATGTGAAACAAAGGCAAAATAAAAGAACACCCAGAAAGGGCTAGAAAACAATGTATTTTGATGACCATTTTATTAAATGGTATACAGTAATGTCTACTTACTTCCATACTTTGTTAAAGTAAAATAAGAATAAACATTTCTTAGATTTTGGACCTTGAATGTATTTAAGTGTTCATCCAGCAAATATTTGTTCAATTTCTATATCTGCCACGCACTGTTCTAGAGTGGCGATGCATCAGTGAATAAAATAGAATTTAAATGCCTGTCCCCATGGAGCTTACATTATAATTACATGTGAAATCTAACTCACCAAAATTCAAGTAAGTATGAAAAAAAGTTTTCTGAAGATTCACTTGTGATAAATTATGTAGGTGTTTTAACATTTTAAAACAGATTCTGATGTTATGAAGAATCAAAAAAATTATTTTGAGTATATTGGAAGAACTGGAAATAATAGCATTTTATAAATTATACCACAAATTTAAACTAACCCTATTTTTTGGAGTTTATCACACTTTTCTGATTAATCTTCCAAAAATAAATATTTACACAAATTCAACTCTTCTTCCTTTATGAAAAATAAAAGAGATCCTGGGCTGAGAGTGAGCTGAACTTTCTAAAAGTTCTCAAAATTTTTCAAACAGAAAAGCCAACCAACTCCACTCTTCCATGGCAAAGTGTTTTAAATGCAATACTGCAGGAGCTCATTCAAGTCCTTGAATGCTCCAAATTACTGCAAGTCAGATTTAGTCCTTGAATTATGTCTTTATGGATGTGATTGTAAAGGATATTGAGAAAATAAAATTATTGGTGAATATGGACCTTTCCATGTTTCATAATTAAGTTTTTTCTTAAAATACAGTTTTAATCTCTCTTGAAATCACAAGGCTACCTACCTATAAATAGCAATAGCATAAATTGCAGAAAATACATTGTACCTCTTTACACATGAATGGAAAAAAGATAAAAGGAACATGTAAAATTGATTTGGTATTTAATTAAAACTATAGCCATTTATATGCAGCACTATAAATATATTAAATCTATTCTTTTTCTCTTGCAAAAGCATATTTCAATACCCAAAAAACACTTCAAAATAAAGGGGTATAGAAAAAGTAAAGAGGGAACAATGCAATTGTTTAAAAATGAATATTCTTGTATTATATGACAAAAATGGAACTAATGACTTATACATTTATATCACTCATCACAAATTGTCAAAACAGCAGCTAATAAATAATATTTTGATGTTTAGACAAAATTTTGACTTCTTTATATCAGGCACTGTCATTAGATATATAGCATCATTATATTTCTATGGACTCAGCTAAGATAAAATAGTATCAGTCATATGTTTTATTTCTAATTATTTTGATTCTCATATAACATTAAGATAATTGATCAGTTTAGAGACATATCACTTGGAGGAAAATACCTTTACCCCAGAAAACAAATATGGTGGTTGTGCCGTATTTAGGTTACTTCTTTTAATAAGACGTGAATTTTGGTATCAATGAAATTTTCATTCCTATAGTTTTATAGTCTTAAGAAAGAAAGGACCTGCAATCTTCAAGAAAAGTTAGATTTTGATTTGAAGATCAGTTCCTACAAATGCTAGAGGAACTTTGCCTCATTTTAATCCCTGCCATTCTTCCTCCTTTTTAGCCCAAATGAATTAGTCATTTGTTTAGACAAAGCCTTTCAACTAGTGTTGATGTTTCTAGTTTTTGTCCTTTGACATAGAAGATAACACTAGAAAGAAAAGCAAGTTAACTATAAACAAAGTTCTTAACACAATTGCTCATTGATCTGGAATCAGTTTTCATCTGTTTGTTTTTACTGTAGGCATAGTTGTTTATTTCCCTATTAAAGATGAGTAAAGGAATTGGATTAAAAATGTCAAAATCACAGGAAGTGAATAACCAGAATTTATATTTCTCAAAAGAACTAACTTTCCAGTCCCTGAAACACAAAATAGAAAATGTGAGCAAGGAAAGCTACAGTTAAAGACCAGTTTAAACTCTTGCATTTCTAAAAACTCTTTGTTCTTATCTATCTTATCAAATATATAGATATTTTCTTTCTTCAACTCCTTTCTAAATAATAACCCTAATACCACAATTTTAAGTCTTCTTCAAAAAATTGTTTCTTTTTATTCTTTATTTTATTTTTATTTCAAGGTGCCATGCTCACCCAGATTTGTGTCTTTCCTTTAATTTATAAAAACGGGGGGGAAAAAAAGAACATTATGAATTACTGGAATTGGAATTCATCATTTTCATCATTGTCTGCTTTTCATATCAATTAATTTTTTTTAAATTACAGCAAGCAGAGAATATATTGGTACTGATTATTTCCACAGGTCACCATATTTTACATACTTCTCATTATTAATCGAACATAAATATATAAATATAATGACATCAGAATGGTATAGAGAATACTGTGCAGACTCTGAAACCACCCCTGGATCTCTTCCTTGCTAAAGTCACTCGAACTCACATGGTTTCATTTACAACAAAGGGATTAATCTAATGCCTTAAATAAAATCTATGGTTACTCTGAGAATACTTGGTAATTTTTTATGCCTGGAATATTAGGCTCTCTGTTGCCCCAAATGGTGGTCACCAGCCAGAGGTAGCTAATGAGCACTTGAAATGAGGATAATCCAAATTGAGATGTGAAAAATTCTATGTCTAGGTTTTCCTGCCTGAGCATTGTTTTCTAATACAGTCTGTAGGGCCAGTCAAAACACCATGAAAGCAGAGAGAAGGTAAGTGAATGAGATCACTCGCAAAATTTAACTTAAGTTAATGTCCAAAGTATCTTCATATACATTGTCCTTAAAATAGTCGCACCTCTCAATTCCTTGACTTCCTTATCCAGCTCCAATAACCTCACCTCACTCATCCACCTCTGGGTATGCCCTGGATGCCATTTCCATAACTGCCATTCCTTCTGCATCTCAATGTTAAGCACATCTCTCTGATTAACCCTCCCCACTGCCCCCTAAATACTGTGCTTGGACCCAACTGGGACCTCCTTTCAGTGGATTCTGTTGCCTGTCACTGTCCCTTATCTCATCATATCTGCACTGGCCTCTCTATTCTGTGCTCCACTGTCAACTCCCACCTTCAGCTAGCATGACCCTCTCTCCCTTTATATTATTTGCCTAGAAAACACCAGTTCTGGTTACTTCCAACTATCCTCTTGCTCCATATCTTCACCTGAGCTCCTGATCATACTCGGAGCATAATACACCCCTTGTCATCTGGTCGCTCTTCAAATTGTTGACCCCAACCCCAAAACTCAAACAGACCCCTAAGACTGCCAAAGCAACCCTATCCCATTTCCCTGATCAATTCACTATCCCATTCCCTCTGAGTGACTCCATGCATTTTCTGTCTTCTAACTTCCCATACTTTCCTCACCCCCTCCATCCCATTTCACTGGAACGAGAGAAGTAATCAAAGGACAATGGCTGTTACCATGGGGGTTACCCAGATCCTCTGCCTGTTACCATGGGGGGACCATCCCTGGCCCTAAGGACAAACCTTCCATTTGCAGGTCCATCACATCCCTTCTTACCAATTCAAGGGCCATGGTTCCTGCAAATATACTCAAGAGCATAACTCCCCTCTCAACCCTACATCATCAGATTATCCTTCTCTGGTAGATCATTCCATAGGCATATACACTAGCTGTAATCACTTCCACATAAATTAAAATGGTCTTGATTTTTATCCACTGACCATCCCATTTCTCTGCTATCTTCAATAGTAAAAATCTTCAAAAGACTCTTCACTCATCCCATTGTCTCTTGAATTTTTTGTATCAGTGTTCCACCCTGGTTCTTCACAAAAAGAATTCATGACTTCTACATTGCCAAATGTAATTAATGGGTTATTCTGCCCTGTTCTGATTGATCAGTCAGTAGCATTTCAAATAAATGGTGTACCAGATTGAATATGTCCCTCCAAAATTCAAGTCCACCCAGAACCTCAGAATATAACATTTGCAAATAAGGTCTTTGCAGATATAATCAAGTGATGATGAAATGATACGTTTCAGGGTGGGTGCTAAATCCAATATGAGCTGGTGTTCTTAAGAGGCAATTTGGACACAGGGACACACAGACACACAGAGAAAGGATCAAGAGATGACAGAGGCAGAGAGTGGAGAGAGGTGTGGAGCAGATCGTCTCAGAGCCTCCAGAAGGAAACAAATCTGCTGACATCTTGATTTCGGACTCCTAGCCTCCAGAACTGCAAGAGAATAAATTTCTGTTGTTTTAGGACAGGCAGCAACTTTGTGGTAACTTGTTAGAGCAGTCCTAAGAAACAAATACAATTGGTCATTCCCTCTTTTCAGAATCCCTCACTGGGCTTCTGAGCCTCACTCTCAGGATCCTGATCCTGCCTCACTAGTTGGTGAGGTGATCCGCCTCTCACCTGCTCTGCTGGCTCTGCTTCCTCTCCCCACCTCTGACCTGAGGTGCTTTAAGCTCTGCGTCCTCAGCCCTCTTCTCTTCCCCAGTGGTCATCGCTCTTGTGAACCCATCAGTCCTGTGCCTCCAAGTCCATCTGTTTGCTGATATTTTCCAAAATGATATCTCTAGCCTGAGATTTCCCTTCAGGTCCAGAATGATGTGTCCGGCTCTAATTGGCATCTCAAACTTCACATGTTCAAAAACAAACTCTTCTGTCTGCTCCACCTCCTCCCTATCCAAACCTGTTCCTCTCAAAGTCTTCCCTATGTCAGGCAATGAGTATTTCATTCTTCCGGTTTATCAGACCTAACCTAGAAGTCATCCTTGCTTCCTCTCTCTTTCTGGTACTGCACGCAACATTGCTGTCTGAAAAATCTGTCAGCTCTGGCAGGAAAACATAAACTATAGACCTAATCTTAACAACCCCATCTCCTGTCTACTTCAAGTAACCTCATCCCTCTCCTGGACTATGGCTATCATTTTTCACCTGGTCTCCCTGCCTCCACCTTTCCTGCACACCAAGCTGTTCTCCACGACACTGTTGGAGTGATCCTTTTAAAAGCCACTTGTATTATATCACTTCTAGGATCAAAGCACTTAAATGGCTTCCCATCAGACTCAGAAGTAAAGAGAAAGTTGTGACTGTGGTTGACAAGGTTTTCATGATCCAGAGGCAGGATATTTCTCCAGACTCTTCTCCAGGACCCAAGATTTCTGGACCTGAGGCTCATATATTTGGGTGGAGACAGTCTTCTTTTGATAAAACATTCTCTTGAAGCCTAAGCTGGATTCATTTCACAGCCAACCACCCTCTGCGTATGGCTCTCCCTTGCTTACTCCTCTCTAGCAGCCATCCTTCTGGCCGTTCCTTGAGAAGACAAGCCCTCTACTGACTCTAGACTTTAGTGCTGGTTGTTTCCTTTGCTGATGACCCACTTCTCCAAGATTCATGGGTAGATTCCTTACTTCACTCACCCTGACCAAGGGGCAGTCCTGATCGTATCAAAAGGACACTCACTGTCTCTTGCCTCTGGTCTGGCTTTTCTTACTTCTTATCACACACTTAATACATGACTCTATATATATAACTCATAATCTGAGGATCCTATTGCCTTACCAGCTAGAATATATGCTTGATGAGAGCGGGAGCTTTTAGTTTTGTTCATTTCTCTATCCCATTGCTAGAACAGTGTCTGAGACTTGGTGGACTTTTGTTGCTGAATGCACAAAATCTGGAAGAAAACAGAATAACACAACTACTCTTTCTCTCCCAGATGCAAGTATTACACATTCTCCTATATTCTTAGTTGAACAAGTCAGATTCTTTTAAAGAAAGTGACTTTTTGAAAATTGAATGCTGGCAGACTTTTAAAATTACCCTAAAAATGAGTTTTGATTGAGGTTCATTTCTATTTCAATTACTATTAAAAACTTTATTCTTCTAAATAATAAATACACATGCTTACAATGAATACCCAAATCTACAAAAGACAAATATTTACACTTGTTTGTCCAAGATATTTTTGAAACAGTTTGGAAAATGGTTGGGAGATTAGAGAGAAAAAGGCATGCATATTCTTTCCAGAAGACAAGAGAATCACAGAGTTGCAAGAGAGTCAAGAAATTGTGCAGAGTGGGGAAAAGTCCCTCGTGTCCTATTTTTTTACTTCTTATATTAAGTTGCTGATAAATATCTAGGTTTCTGGAATGCATCATTTTCATTAATTTAGATACAAAACAACCTACTCAATAATATGAATGGAACTCAGCCACAGAGTGGCCAGTGACTACCCAACTCACGAGAATCCGTTAATGCACCATCAGAGCAGGGCTTTGTTTTCACCCAGGCTTGGGCTCTGGTCCACTCTGAGAAGCCCACATCTCAAGGGCAGCACTGGTGCACTGCCTGTATGAATACTAGAATATCCCCCATCACTCTGCTCTGTCAGGCCAAGTTTACTGCAATGAGAGCATCCTCTTTGATAGAGGATTCACTGCGTCCACATCAAAAGTTCAGAAGCCAGATGCCAATTCATCTTGCATGATCATCCGTAGAGTCTGTTTATAACATGACGCAATTGCAGTAACGTTTTCAATCCACACTATCATAAGTTTTATAACTTAAGCTTGTAGTAATCTAAATAAAAAAAAAGGGAATGGAGCAACCCAGGGAGCATCAGAAAATCATACTGGAGCAACGCTAATGAGTCTGGCTGGAGCCCAGCTCGTTCCTGACATTGGCTGGACCCACAAGAAGGTTCTGAACTAAAGATGGAGTGAATTGGACCTGAACTCTTAGAAAATCACTGGGATTACTCTAGCTCCTGACTTGGGGCAGGTTAAAAGATGTTGCCAATAGAACTTTCCTGGGCTACGTTAAACTTCCATGGCCTTCCACATCTCCCTCTCCTCTCCTGAGTCAGTGAGTTCTATCACCCCACTGAGCTCTAACAATTTTCACTCTTCATTTATAAATCACATTTTCATCTCATCCAGAAGATGAGCAGAGGACAAGAATCCTTGAATGTGTGGTGAATAATAAGGCCATTTTATATTTTTGCCGCCATCATAAATTTAACTTAAAATAATGTCTTCATAACCCAAAATCCACTAAGGGAGGAAATGAAAGACTATATGAAAAATGTTCAAAAGTATTTCCAGATAAAAGCTAGTCTAAAGCTGCTAAAGGATCTTCACTTAAATATTGCCACTTTACCTTGTGTTATTTTTTCTAAATGCATCTTAGAAACACATGCTCCTGCGTCACTGACTGAGAGACTCACTGCTGTTTTTTCCAAAGCCTCAATTCTACAAATTAAAAGCAGCCTCTATGATAAGATATCATGGGTAAGTTCTGTAATGAGCATATTTTTTTTTTTTTAACTTATACTAAAGACATCTCTGTCTTTGGCTTAAAAAAAAAAAAGAAAGAAAGAAAATGAAATCCTTGTCTTAGAAGTTTAGCATCAAATAACTTTACATCTTTGCTGTCTTTATAAGATGCAAACTAAAACACTGAAATGCAAGACACCTCACACCCTCCAAAAGCTACACATAACAGCAATTGTTTGTAAGTACTACTGAATATAAATCAGCCCAGATAATATCTAAGTATATGATAGTATTTTAATAACACTCTACTAAATGTCAGTGAAATGGGACTGAACACAAACCACCTTCTCTCTGCTGAGCCAATTTCCTCCAGTACAATATCCAGTTTTCATTTTAATAATCATCTCCTATGGTCTCATACTCACCATATTTGGACCTTGTCAAGCACCTATAATTAGCCAGAGCACTGGGGACTGGGCAACTGCTTATATAAAATGTCATCTGTGGTATACAGTCCAGAGCCATTTAATTGTAATAGAATGTCATAAGGTCAATGACTGAAGTATTTGAAATGACAAATCTATATATATATATATATATCATTTAGTAATCATAAATTTAAAAGGATAAATCTTTGCAACTCATTTATCCTCATCTGTTTGTATGTTTAGCATAAATGAATTTCTCCAATGAAGCCTAATTAAATGAAAGAAGACTTCTAAATAATAGATAGTAGGTTTCTTAAATGATAGTATAGAAATCATTTATATATACACACACACGCACACAAGCACATGAACACACATACACACAAATAACCAAAAATCTTGTGATATAATGAGCTAATATAAGGTAATATTTTTGTTTCATTGAAAACATTGAAACATAGAAAAGAAGAAACTGAATGCTCTTCCTGATACTAGTCCTATTTTACTTTGAGGAAAAGTAAACTAACATGTTTAAGGTTTGGATATATGAAAAGAGGAACAGTGTTAACAAATAGACTATATTCTTTTTACTTTGAATATACTGTAATCTGCATTAGGTACTTTCAACACAGATTTTTATATATATTCTTCATCCATTAAAATAAAATTTATATGATACTTTTCACTGATCATAATTTAGTCTCTCCCTGATTTTAAGAGCACATGGTCACTAAGTGTTCATTCATATCAAGCATCACAAAAAAATCAAAGGAGAGCCAATGTATTTCCAATATCATTTCCAGACACTTCATTTATTTTGTTTGTGAATAATGGTTCAGTGAAAATCAATAATGGAATGTCCTTTGAGAAATCAGAAGATATCTTCTTTGAATACAACATTCAAGAAAATAAGAGAAAAGCATGAGTCGAATTTGAGAACAGCAGATTTAAATGTAGAAGCCACCCCTTATTTCCATATCAATTTCTTCTCTCTCTTTGCCCAGGGTAGAGGGGATCCCCTCAGAGACTTTTGATTAGCTCAGATTTACAAAATGTCAGAATTCACCTTTGGATTGTTGTCTCACTGCCTCCTTTTTACCCTGGGGTTCCTTTCAAACCATTCTACTTAACTTCTGCCAGATTCACATTCCTAAGATACCAGTGCTCTATAGTGGAACTAGCTCTGGGGCCAGGAAGCCATTGTTCTGAATCTGGCTTCAGCACCTACTATCTTTGTGGCTTTAAATAAATAATTTAATGTCTCTGAACATCAGATTCCTTCAGGTGTAAAATGAAGGTTATGCATAAAATTTTCAGTTCACTGCACAGTTATCAAATTAACAGATGTGTATGCATATGGAAATCAACTTTACATGTATATAAATCAACTTCTGTTCATGATGATAATAATGATGATGACAGTGGTGGTGATGATGATGATGATGACAATGATAAAAAGGGGAACACTTTATCTCTTCTCAGGAAACTGCAATTGTCCCTCTTGTATGACAGATAGGGACAAGATTATGCTGTATATATTTTAAGATGCTCCACAGATTTGCCCCACTCTATCTACTTAGCACAATACCTGCTACTCCACAGATAAATATTTTCTTCTCCAATCAGGCTGACTAGTCACCACCATCTTTCCCCACTTCATGGAAATTCATGCCTCCAAACTATTAGCTCCAACTACTTCACTGAAGTAGAATACTCTTTTCCCTTCTCATCAACCATCCAAGTTCCACTGATTTTTCAAGGCTCAGCTCAGGAAGTCAGACCTCTCTTTCAAAGCTGCTCAAATTTCTCTAGCCCTAAAATCCCTGCTAAAAGAGAATTTTTGACGATTCTGGCCTTACGGCAGAGTCCAATTAACCTTGTGATAACAGCATGGGAGATACGATACTTCATCAGATAGAGCTGGCCTGAGATCAGTTTTCATACTTTTAAGAATTACTGACATTATCTTTGTGGCTCTAAGAATTAGATGAAAAGCCTCAAAAGTCATTTAAGGCCACATCCATTGTGAGGCCCCAGGAAGATATGTCCCAGTGATCAGGCAATTACTGAATCCAGTGAAAACAAATGAAGAATGCACTAGTGAGACAATGAAATGGTCTATCATTTCACAAGAAAACTATAAGTTCTTGAAAAAATTCAGTTCACATAAAGAATTTTTCCAAATATTGTTCAAAGAGATTGATTAATGGTTTAAATCAATGTTGCAAAATTACATGAAACTTTTACATGTACTGTATCACCAGCTTTTCAAGATTCCTTTCTAATGTAATGCTTTCATTAGAATATGGGGGGAAAAGTCAGCAATCAAGATTATTTTAATGTATATTTGAGGATGTTAATTGATAAAATGATTTATTCACAACAAAACATCTAATCAAAAATTGTACCAACACCTTCTCCCACAAAAAGATAATCTAAGATATATTCACATGCTTTTAGAAAAGAGAAAAGCCAATGTTGATATACCTGAGAATAACTAGAAATATCATTGTGTATTTCAATGTCATGTGCTATTTACACATTTCTAATTGTAATTTTTATTTTAGCAATATTTTCCTTATATTTCCACTTAATAGACTTACCTATACAACATTCAGGTTATAATTTATCTTTACAAAACCTTCAGCAAATACTTCCCAATGATTTCCATCCAGCATTTCCCCCCTTCAGTTCTGAAATTGTTTTCTATGTAAATGTCCATTTCCTATATATTATGCACAGGATATTATTTTGTGTCCCTGTCTCATCCATACTATACAGGTAATTTATATAAAGAAATCAATCTGAGTGCTAAATTTGAAGTATAACTTCCTGTTAACAAAGACAGGAGTTCAACCCGAGGAACAGTAAAATTAAAATAACTCTGAGTGCAAAAAGAGCATAAATATGAGGATTTGCATAACAACTTTTCTTTTTTTTTTACTGCAAGAGTATAGATTACTTCAAACACATTTATTCACCCATAATCATTTGGAACTAAAAAACAAGATTTTAATAGTAACATATTATATTACTGTCTGAATTTAGAGTTAAAATTCTTACCTGAGTTTGGTTAGTATGTAGTTTTTTTTTCAAGGCAGGCAATACCTGACATGCTGTCAGGATGAATAACACCAGCAGTGGAAAAACGGAGAGGGAAGGGCCAAGATCAAGTCCACTTTTAAAAGAAATTCCAAAGCCTTCTGTTTCACAGAGCCACAGTAGTTTTGTTCTGCATTTTATAAGCAATTGTCTTTTGCCTTGCTCAGAGAACAACACATGCTCTGCCCCAACAGGAAAGTATAAAAATTTAAAAAGAAAACCACAAGGTTATTAAACACTCTTACCCTCTGGGCTTGCTGGCGGCTCTAGTGTCTCCGTGTTACAGACACATGTGTAAACAACAGAATTTCCTGCATCCTTTTCTCATCTGTTTAGTTCTGGGGTCCTGGCCAACAAGATTATTTCCAGCACTAGGGCTACTCCACAGTAACTTGAAAAGGATTCCTATTGGTTATGAAGTTTTATCAAAACCAATACCTCAACACCCTCTTTGAAACACAAGAGAGTGAATCAAATTAAAATCATTTTTAGTGTCTCCTATCTAATCACAGTTATCCAAAGATTTCCATTCCATTCATTTAAGACTATGCGCTATGCATGAAAGAGGAAGAAAAGACCCCTGCCTTTATTCACAAGTTTGTTTCATGTTTAATAATAATAGGCATAACTTGTAATAGCAATAGAAAAATTAAAATGGCAAAACAAAGAAAAGCCATTAAAGTATCTTCTCTGCAAAAAAGAGTTAAAGCAAGATTACGCTGCAGATCACAGAAATAATAGAAAATGTAATTTGCCCAATCTAATTTTGGTTTGATTGTCAAAAAAAGGAAGAAAAGAAACAATATTTAATAAAACATTCACATATATAAATCATGGTTCAAGAATTGTATGTCGGAACACTTGATCTCAGTCATGTTGGCAGGGATTGTGAGTTAAAGACTCCAGGGCCTCCAGGGAGAGCTCTCTGACTCCTTTCCCTGGAGGAAAAACAGTGGTTTCCAGTGACATGACTCAGCTGTCAGGAAGTGTTCTGATGAAGGGGTGAGGGCAGACCACATAAGAGAGTTTTCCTGGTTAAAACCAACAACAAAAAATGCTCAAATGGGCAGAGGAAAAAGCAATCAATACGTTTCTTTTAAGTAGCATGAAAACAGCATCTGAAAGATAGAGGACATATATCTTCCCCAATATTCCGAGTCGATTAACAGGTCTGCCATCATCTATTTCTTCCTAACAGCTTCCTTCCCTCCTGACCATTTTCAGGTATAAAGCAGTTAGCCCTTTTGAGCTCAGGTTCCCTTTGCCCCATCTTCTCAGCTTTCCTGTATCTGTGAACTCTCCCCCTTGATTGGATTTTTCCAATGATATTTTAGACACAGTAAATTCTTCAGCCAAAAAGAAAACAAAACAGGCTTCCCTTGATCCTAATTTCATTTCCAAGTTCCATTTTCCTCTCCTTCATGGTCAACTGATTGAAAGAGCTCTCTCCCCATTTAATCTACTCTCTACCCCCTTCACTGCTCCAAAATGCTCTTCCTGAAAACACACACACACACACACACAAACACACACACACACACACCACGAGGAAAACATTTGTTTTTTACAATTCAGAGACTCCTGTGTGTCCTCGGTCCACTTGGCATCTACACAACCTCTGACTCTGTTCACCACCAGCCTGTTTGGAGACACTCCTCTCGGCTTTGATGAGGGCTCCTGTCTCTTGACACAACACTCTCCTGGTCTTCCTCTCGGCCAGCCTTGCTGTGTCTTCTCACTCTCTTTGGTGGCTCCCTTTCTCCTCCCGTGTCTTGGTGTACACCAAGACCTTGTTCTCATCTAAATCCAGCTCCTCCTCTGGATATTGGCACACATTCTTGTGGTTTCAATTACCATCTCTTTTTCAGAAGACTCCCAAATATCTACATTTGGACCCAATCCTCTTCTGAGATTCCAACTGTTATATGCATCTGCACACTGTAAACTTCTACTAGAACATACCACAGCTATGTCAAAATCAACAAGTCTAAAACTGAAGTCACCATTTTTCCATGGACCTGCTATGTTTATATCAATAAGTGCCAACTCAATCTTACAGTTAGTTAAAGTAAACTCCTGGAAGTAACCCTAGACTCCTTCTTCTAGTCTGTATCCAAACACAAGTGTCTTGATTTTATTTCAATAATTTGCCCAGTCCTCTCTCTTTCCACTGCCAGCTACTCTGATTCAGGGTACTATTATACTCTGCCTGAATCAGAGTCATGTCTTCATCAGTTATTTGCCTGACCCCAAACGTGTTCCCCTCTGTCTTTAGCAAAAGTTACAAAGTAGTTCCGGTGGTAGCATCTAGTTCAGTGGCCTTTGTTGAGGTACTGCCATTCCGTCAAGATTTTTTACTTACTTAATTAGTTAATGAACTTACTTACATAATAAAATTTATTTTTAGAACAGTTTTAGATTCACAGCCTCATCTTCACAAAACATTGTCTTCTCTTGGTTTTCGGAGCTAGAATTAGTATTTTTCTGTCAGGTCTTTAACACCTTCCTTTACTTACTATCCTCTCTTCTCTCTTTTTAATGGAAAATCTGCAAGGGTCTAGCCCTGGCTCTTCTCCTACTCCACATCTTCCCCCTAGGTGATCACATCTGGTTTTTGGCTTCTTTTGCCATATAGACAATTCCCAAACCTATATGACCAGCCCACTGCAGTTTATCAAGCTTTGGATCTGCATATCTGTCTTATAAGAACACTCACTAGGAACTATTTAATTCCCTTAATTATCTCCAAGAACCAAATCCATTATATTTCTTCCCAAACCTGTACTGTGTCTTGTATTTACAATCTTAAATATTGACACTTCCACCCAGCTAGTTTTTCAGGCTAGAAACCTTTCTATCATTCCTGAGTTCTCATGCCTCTTCACTTTCCAACTTCACTTAACAACACACCTTCACAGTAAAACCTGAAAGAATTATCTACATCTCTCTCTCCACTTTGTCACCTCCCATGTCTTCTGAACGCACACCAGTCAGGTTTTTGTCTCCCATATCAATTTTTCACTGGCAAATTTATAAATTACTGATCAGTAAAAATTGACCATAAATTCAGGGCATTGTCACAGATGAAGTTTTCTCAGGTGAAAGTTACTGATTCCCCCATCACATATTTCCCTTAGTTTCAAAAGTGGCACAGGGAAACTGCTTGGTCCTTATTGCCAACTCTTGCTCACAAATTTTTGTTGATTGATATCAGGGGACCCACTGGCATCATGGGAACAAGGTTATCCCATGTCTCTATCCTGGTTCAAAGGCTACATTGACACCATGGCTTATCTCTCACACACACACACACACACACACACACACACACACACACACACACGGCAGCCCCTCCAAAGACAGTCTGATGCCTTAGGAAACCACGTTTAAATAAAGTAAAGCGCCTTTCTGATGAGACTCCTGGCATGAGCATGAGGGGCAGGAGAGGTATAACAAAGTCTAGGATCCTTCAGAACTGCAAAGGACACTGAAAAAAAAAAAAGAAAAGAGATTCCCACTAGTATGAAGTACATTAAAGGGATCCATTCCAAAATAAAAGGCTTTCTTCCTTTTAGATGTGGGTGTGGGGAGCTTGCTCACCTGCTCTCAATGGGAAACCTGCCTGGGGACAGTCCAAACCCCACTAGGGGCACCTCAAGGGTTAACGTCCACAGGGTAAACAGATGCACCCCCTGCAGCCACCAACTCTGAACCCCAGTTACTTCATCTGCAGAATGAGGCCAATAGACTATTTTGAGTTTATTTTGAAACTGCTAAGCAGAATCCAGAGCTGGCACATAGTAAATGCTCATCAAATGGCAGATTATCAATAATAATAACAACATAGACTCAATTATATTGAAAAATTATGCCCTCACATGCAGTTGAATTTTTTGGTTTTCACTTCAATTAATCAAGTTGTGATTAAAATATTGTCCTGATCTTTTGAAAACAATGTTAATTTGTTTTTTAAATATATTGAAGAGTCATGGTTTTCCTAAAAAGATTAAAAGATCAAACTGCCCTTAGGATTGCATTTTCATTCTGGTTAATCAATATCGATGAATTCAAATCTGTTTTTATCCTTAACTATAGGAAACTGGGGAGTTACAATGGCATCACTGAACAGTGCTAGAGAAAGACAACTCTGAGGCAGATCAAACATTGAGAATACTAATACTCTAAGGTAAAAAACAAAGTAAATGCAAAAACATCCATTTAATTGAAGTAAAAATTAAATACATGCTATCATTAGCTCATTAAATAATGGCACTAATATTCCGTCTTATATCTCTCAAAACCCTGGCATAACTTACATTGCCTTCTAAAAAATTGTGGGAGAGAATAGAAAGAGGAATTGAGGTTCATATTGTAAAATGTAATATTTTGAAAGGTAATTATATTTCAGGATATGGACATAGATATATATATATGTGATTTTCTTCATGAATTTCAAAATACCCCAAATCAACAAAAATAGAAGCTTTTGGCAATAAGCCAAAAAAAGAGAGCAATTAATATCATCAAAATCCTTGAAGTACAAAAAATAATAATGTTCTAAAGCTTGGTCTATAAACATTATTAAACTCTTTCCAAAATAATCCAATAATGAATAAATGTTTGGCTTAAACATTGGGCTACAATTGTTTCTTCAAATAGAAATTGCATTCCTATGAGTTCAAACCAGAGGAAATTTACGTTTCTGGTTAAATGGCAGAAATTGTAAACACATGATTGCTATACTAAAGTTAATTTCAGTATTTATAATCTCTTTTATCTATTGATTTCTAGAAACCCTAAAAAAATCTCAATAAC
This sequence comes from Choloepus didactylus, assembly GCF_015220235.1. Lineage (NCBI taxonomy): Eukaryota > Metazoa > Chordata > Mammalia > Pilosa > Megalonychidae > Choloepus > Choloepus didactylus. Next base: position 11,807,511 of record NC_051322.1, read on the forward strand.
TATAATTCTACTTATAATATTTCTAGATATTAAAAATTAGAATTAATGTATGTTATCACTTCATTAAAAATAGTCTACAAGGACTGAGAGAGTAGATTTTATTTTACAAATCTTTAAAAATATAATACAATCCTGTACTTAGAATTAATGTATGTTATCACTTCATTAAAAATAGTCTACAAGGACTGAGAGAGTAGATTTTATTTTACAAATCTTTAAAACTATAATACAATCTTGTACTTTTACCTTTGATTCATCTCCTAAATCATTATACAGCCCTAGCTCAAATGAAGCTAGGCAATTCGAAAATTAACAAAATAATAATTACATCATCTGCAGCTAAGTGGAACTTCTCCCATCCATGTGTGGAGGCAGGCCTGGACGTGGGCCACTTGGACAGTCTACTCACCTCTAATTTCCTCCAACAGTGGCCCTTGGGGGCCTTCCATAGCTCCCCAGACTCCAAGAACACTTTGGAAAACAACCAATACAGCCAAATTCTTCTCTTACAGATAAAGAATCTGGACTTCAGTGAGGAAATACTATCTGTCCAAAGTTCTTTCTCCTCCTCCTCTTCTTCTTCTCTTACTAGTTTGCTGAGAACTTAAAAATATTTTTGTCTAAATATGATATTTATTACATAAGTAATAGATATTTATTTTAAAGATATCAGAAAATATAAATAAGCAAAAAGATGATCATCCATGATCTTCCATGATCAGAGAAGAAATGAAAGCATTTTGTTTTGTAACTTTCCCAACATTTCTAGCTAATTACAACAGATGATAAATAGACAGATACAGATAAGTTCCTTTATCAAGCTGGGAGGTGCAAGATGCAGTAATCCAATCATGCTGTCCCATGTATCCAAAGCTTTCCTGATGTGGTGAGTCTCCGAATCTCCTCCACCTTCCATACAGCATGGGTCTTAGCAAGACCTCCAGCACACTGGCCACTTCTTGCTCTCCGACTCTGAAGAGCATAATGTTATTGTTCGGCGGCTGGTCTGGGTTCCTCCAACCAACTTATGACAGAAGTTGGAAGAGTTGAGGTAGACCAGCAGCCAGGCTGCACATTCAAGCTGAGTGCAAAATGTTTCTGAACGAAGGGACATCTGCAGAAATGGTGGCGTGGAGAACGGCTGGCCTCTTCCTCCCCATAAACGCTGAATAACCTGGCAAATGTTGTCAGAATTAATCGTATTGTAACTCTAGAAGATAGAAAAAGATTTACAGCAGCCAATCAAACACTTAACCAGAGAAAAGGCCTAGAATAGGAGAATTTCAGGGCATTTTAACTCACTCGAGCCCCACTCTCCTCTTAAGCCCACCATTGGTCTTGAAGATGGCAGCCAGTGTGGGTGCTGGTTCTGGGGGGAACAGAGCAGATCTGTTCCCAAGGAATCATGTTTGTCTCTTTGGATCTGACTGGGGTTTGCCCGAGGGCCTTCCATTGTTTCCCTCCCTGCCACCTCCATCAGGGAGGAGCAGCTACGTGGCGGTCCACATCAGAAATGCATCAGGGAAATGCAAATTAAAACTACGGTGAGACACCACTTCACTGCATCCCTGTTAGGACGGCTAGAATCAAAGAGACAGATAACAACAAATATTGGCAAAGATGTGGAGAAATTGGAACCCTGATACACTGCTGATGGAGATGAAAAATGATGCAGTTACTTTGGAAAACAGTCTGGCCGTTCCTCTAACGTTTAAACAGAGAGTTGCCATCTTTCCCAGAAATTCTACTGCCAGGTATATAGCCAAGAGAAGGGAAAACATCTCCACACAAAAATTTGTACTCCAATATTCATAGCAGTATTAGTCATAAAAGCCAAAGAGTTTCTACAGCCCAAATTCCATCAACTGATAAATGGCTAAACAAAATGTTGTATGCCCATACACTGGAATATTATTCAGCAATAAAAAAGAATGATGCATGCTACAACCTGGATGAACCTTGGAAACACTACGCTATGTGAAAGAAGCCAGTCAAAAGAGAGCACATATTGTATAATTCCATTTATAAGAAATTTCCTGAAAAAGCAAATATATATCGAGAGAAAGTAGACTATTGTTTGCCTAGAATGGGGGCTGGGGGAAAATGGGGAGTTACTGCTAATGAGTACAGAGTTCTTTTCTGGGTGGCAAAAATGTTCTAAAACCATTTGTAGCGATGATTACATATCTGTGTGCAATATGTTAAATCCATTGAAAGTATACTTTAAGTTGGTGAATTTCATAATATGTGATTATCTCTCAATAAAGCTTTTATATAGAAAGAAAATGATAAGCACAGAGAGTTGTAAACAGAAGGGTATATGTGAAAAATAAAAAAAAAAAGAAAGAAAATCAGCCCATGTGTGAAGCACCAAGTGTGCCTAAGTGATTATAGTTCCTTATGATCAATATCAGAGCCCTGTATCATTACCAATACAACCATCTCTATATTCTGCTATATCTTTACTGCCTTTTTCCTTCTCTCACTGCATGATTTCCTGCTTCTCTACTTCAGGGGTCTCCAAACACTTTTGATTATGCAACCATCAGCAAATTATTTTCAGTATGAACCCACACTATAAGTAAATGCATTCATTTGTAAAATATATTATTGTCCTATTGTGGTGACATGTGCTGACATTATTAAAGTTCTATGAAAATACAAATGTGAGAAAGATGAGATGTAAAAATATAAATCCATCTTTGCTTATATTCTTTTACATCCTACTTGCCTTAAGCCAGCTACCACATGGGACAAGGAAGAGCTAGATATCCCAGGATGCATTACTACTACATTTCCTATTGTCACACTCCCTTATAATCCTTTTCTAATGAGGGTGATATTTACCATAATTTCCTCCTACATTGCCAGCTCAGATACTTATATAAATACTTAAACACATGTGTGTGCACAAAGATTCACTGCCAGAGTAAAGTTCTTTGCTTACCAAGATATTAGAAGTTGAGGCCAAGGTTTTGGGGAACAGCATTTATAAGAATGGCTCTCCAGTTCTCAGGGTGCTACATTTCATTAAACAGGAATATATAAAGCATTTCCTACTATTAGTCAGAGCAACCTCTACCAAAATTCAGGAAATGTCACCTGGAGAAGGTTGCTTCACCACAAACCCTCTCTATCTGCTCTGTAATTGTATATAATTCTTCAAAATTCTGACACTAGGTTTCCTAAGATTGTTTAAACTGATGACATTATGGTCACTTTTATTGACACCTCAACAAATGTACTAGGTACCATGTAAAGAAAAGGTCCACATTTCACAAACATGTTTTTTCTCTTAAAGACAAGCAAAATTTCAGTGATGGGCAAAATTAATGATTGTATTGACAGATACAATGTTTGACTAGAATAACTGTGGTATTATTTTTTATTCTTCATAGAAAGGAGTGGATGTTTGAAGAAGGGAATATTTAATCAAAAGTAAGTGCTTTGCTAATGTGAAAAGCAGTCGTGCCATCTTGGTGTTTTTCCATTCCGATGTTTTAAAACCAGTCAGCATCAACCACGCTTATATTCCAGAAAACTATCTTGTAAAATAAAAAACTTGTACAACAAAACAACAAAAAAAAAACTAAAAGAAACTGTGCTAAAACTCTCAAAATCTTCACACTTGATGATAGCCAAAACTAACAAATGCTTTACCTTTTGATATTCTTGTAAAAATATAATTCATAGTAAAGGGAAAAATTTTATTCGATTTTAAGAAATAAAATTATTTTAAGTAGCACCTCTGGGGGAAAATTCATAGTATGGTATTAATTTGCTATTAAGATAAATTTATATTAGGATGCAAGGTAGCAAGAAATTTTTGTTTTTTTCCAAATTTTAGTAGATTCATTTAAATAAAAATGGTATGGCAAAAATAAAGACAGGAAATTAACTTAAAAACTTTTATTATGGATAAATTTCCTCTGCTCATTACCACATATGAAGCAAACTAACTTCTTGGATTCTGCAGGACGTGTCAAATTAGCCTTCTGTTTCTCCCTGGCTCCACTCCAGCTGTTACTAGTATTTCAATCAGCCTCATCCTTAAGGCTTTTGTAGTACAAATTGTTTACAGCTGTAGACATTTCTACAGCTCTAACACTGAAAACAATGAGCAGGTTTAAAATTTAAGGGAGAAACTCAGTCTGATTGCCTTGTCTTGACATTTTTTTCTTCTATTTTGAAGTTTGCTATCCAGAACAAAAATATATTAAACTACTTTGGAAGAAGTTCTGATAGGTATTTGACAAATTTTTTATGGCACACTGGTATTGATTAAATATTTACTTTCATTTTAAAACTTTTTAGTATTCTGTTTTTCATGGTCCATAGCCCAGGAACCCAAACTCTCTAACATTCATGTGTCTTTTTTCATTTACCAGAAAGCTTTAGATCACTTTCCCAGACTCATACCAGTTTGCTCTCTCTGTACTTAAAAAAAAAAAAAAAATGTTGCAACTTCTTTTTTATTCTTTCTTCAAGAAATTTTATTTGTTAAACCATAGACATCTCTTGGAATGTGTACCAGATATCTCTCCCAGAGAAAATATTAAAGCTGTTCTTTTAATGAGTCTGTTTATAGTGATCAAGAAAAACGTGGCTATAATTCAGTGTTGACATTCCTTTCCTCAAGCTAGAAGACACATCTTTAAATCTCAATTTCCAAATAAACATAAAATTATTACTTGATGATTTAAACAATTTATCAATAGATAATATATCTCAATGAATAATAAAAGATGTATTAAATAATGCAGCATAATTTTACAAAATTAAGAACTAAAATTACCCAGTTTCTTAGCAAGCAAGGAGATTCTGACCTACCCTGGGAGTCACAAAGCAAAATGGAAAGTTGGCCATGGAACTTACGGAGAGAGCCAAACTAGACAGTTTGGGTCAAAAGTAAAATTTTTGTCCATTGCATAAACATTAGAAGTAGTCCGTAGCTGTAGATAATTTCTCCACTACAAGTTCTAAGAATACCATGCTGAATATGGTTTTGTCCTAATTATCTAATTTGGCTGCCTGTGCTGACCAGCTTTTCAGGATTACTTCCAACTTTCCATTTCACCTTGTGCTGGCAACAAGTAAGATTTCGGTTAAATATATCCATTTGAACAAACAAATCTTCCTTTTGTTGAGTGATAGAATCTGCAGGTGCTAGAGGGCTCTGACTTTGATAGTTGAGCCAAGATGTTCAAACTTGAGGGGCTAGAACTCTTAGATCACCAGCTGATATCACAGGAGAATTTGATTCTACCTCTCATTATATTTGATTCTGTACTTTGTCACATTAATCTCTCACCTTGGAAATGTGTAGACCAAAACAATCAAAATCAAAGCAACTGCATAGTCAAACAATATTTCTAAAATTTTTTAAGACAGAAGAGCGACTATTACCTCAAGAGACTGATCAGACATGCCTAGTTATTACATCTTGAGAATTCTTATTTTCAAAGGATATGTGTGTGTTTATATTTCAGAGTAACAACTAATATGTGCAGAAATGTGTATTTCCCTCCTTTCTGATGAGTAAACTCAACTTCTGGGTGATTTCCACTTCAACCCCTCCTCTCACTGGCAGCAGAAAGCTCTTATTTTTGCCAATTCAAGGAAACTCAGTCACTCCTAGCTTGAAAATTAGGATTCTGCTGTAGATATTAAAATGCATTCCCAGCCACAGATCTGAGTAGCTCCAAAGCCCCTGCTCTCCAGATGCCACCCTCCTCGTGCAGTGCCATTTGGCCCCTCCCCTTTTTACAAGCTTCCCCCATGTGACCCAAGTGATAAATAAATGCATTCAAGATTTCTCCCCACCTCCTTTCTGTGGGGTCACCTAAATCCCAGGGAGAAAGGGGGTGGGGTGAGAGGGCAGCAGGCAGTTGTCTGTGACTTGTGCTCTTCCTGGAATAGAGAGGGGAGCCCCACAGCTGTTTGCCACCTCCAGGCCTTACGGCTTTAAACCCTAATATACTACACCCCGATGATGTTGTGTTTAGAAGGGGTGTCTGCCACAGCGACCGCTCGCCCTGCTGAGGGCTCAGCACACACTCTACATCTTTCTCATCCTGACCCAAGGCTGAAATCCCACATCGTGGGCTGAGCTTTCCTCTGGAGGCTTCTAGGAAAATCTGCTTCCGAGCTGTCTCCCAAAACTCCATCTCCTTTGATACACTCTTGCGGGGGCAGATGTATTAGTGTTGATTAGATTGGAACCTTTTGATTGTTTCCTTGGAGATGTGACCCAAAACGACTGTGAGTGACACCTTTGATTAGGGTGTGACCTCTTGATAGAATGTTTCCATGGAAATGTGGCCCTGCCCATTCAGTGTGGGTCTTTGATTTAATCACTGGAGCCCTATAAAAAGAGCTCACAGACAGAAGGATCTCAGAGCAGTTAGGAGTTACATTTTGGAGCTGCAGCCAAGAGAGAGACTTTGAAGAATGAGCTGAGATTGGAGCTGGAACACAACCTGGGATCAGCAGATGCCAGCCATGTGCCTTCCCAGCTGACAGAGGTTTTCCAGATGCCATTGGCCTTCTTTCGGTAAAGGTACCCTATTGTTGCTGCCTTACCTTGGACACTTTGTGCCCTTAAGACTGTAACTTTGTAACCAAATAAACCCCCTTTGTAAAAGCCAATCCATTTCTGGTATTTTGCAAACGGCAGCATTAGCAAACCAGAACACGAGCTCTAGGTTGTGGGCAGAGCTCAGTTCCTGCAGTGGTGGACTAAGGTTATCGACTTCTTGTTAGCTGCCCGGCGGGGCCAATGTCAACTTCTAGAAACCCCTCTCAGCTCCCAGACACTAGGCGCCCTCCACCTTCAGGGCATCAGTAGTGCACCCAATCCTTCTCATGTCTTGAATCCCAAACCTCCTCTTTTGTTGCCAGTCAGTAAAAACTCGGTGTTTTTAAAGGGCTCAGGCAAATGGGTTAGGCTCACCCAGCTAATCTCCCTATCTTAAAGTCAACTGCATCCTACAGCATAACGTAATCACGGGAGTGAAATCACCATATTCAACCAGGGGAGTCTGCAGGGCATGCACACCAGGAGAACTGGAAATCCCAGGGAACATCTTAGAATTCTGACAAACACAGAACAGACACTGTCTGTGCAAGGTGTAGAAGAGCTTGCATGAAATTGTCCACCAAAGCTGACTTTGATCAAGTGTGGGTAGAAGATATGACTCAAGGCTCAAAACAATCTTCTACAGGATCAAGGTACTGAGTTTTGCTTATTAGGAGCACACACACATTCAAATCCAAAAGTTGCACAGCCACTGGGAGAACACTGATGTTGTGCTTCTCTGAGCTGCTCTATAGTCCCAGTTTTTCACATCTGCTGGTATATCTATATATTTATGTATCTATATATCTATATGACTATATACATATATATATATATACACATCTCCTGCTGGCGTGCTAAGCAAATAAAGGAATAAGCTTGGGCTGCTGTTTTTAAGTCATGTATATGTACAGAAAATTTGTGGAAAGACTGCATCCCACCATTTTAGTTTTCCAGTTGCTAAAACAAATATTATACGATGGGTTGGCTTAAACAACAGAAACGTATTGGCTCATGATTTTGACTGAGGCTAGGAGAAGTCCAAAGTCGAGGCATTAGCAAAGTGATGCCATCTCCTGGAAGGCTCCTTGGTCCTTGGCTTTTCCATCACTTGGCAATGCACATGGTGGCATCTCCTCCTTTCTCTTCTGGGTTTGGTTTACTTCCAGCTTCTGGTTGCTTCCCATGGCTTCTCTCTGCCTGACTTTACTCTGTTTATAAAGGACTCCAGTAATCCAGATTAAAGTCCAAACTGATTCAGCTGGGTCACACCTTAACTGAAGTAAAATCTTGAAGAAATCTTGTTTATAATAGGTCTATACCCACCAGAATGCCAACTAAGACCAAAAACTCAATTCAATACACATCCCTTATCATGCTTTCCTCTACTTTCCACTCATTCCTCCAATATTGGAGGAAAAATCATATGCATTGTCTTCCAAAACCAAGACTTTTTTCTATGTTAGAGGAAGAACAATGCAGCCTGTCTTCCATAATCGACACTTACTCTTCTTTCTTTGTCTCATGACTCTAACCCCAGAATAAGTGCTATTGTTTTAGTATCATCTGCCTCCTCAAAATTTCCTTACAATGACAAATTTGTCAGTATGTTGGTATCCCTTCAGCCAATCACAAAAGCTGAAGATGTGTTTGCATCTCAGTGTCTTTCTCCTCGAAGTTCACATCCATTGATATGGTGAATATCTTGCCAATTTTAAGTCCTAAGTATTCTCTATGTCACTCCCTCTCCAGCTCAAGGGTCGCTGGTATAGACCTTATCATTCTTCGCTAGAACCATGGCTAACTAGCTGGTTTCACTACAATGGTATGTTTTTACATTTTGATTGAGAAAAAAATGCATAGAGAATGTGGCATAAAATATAGGGATAGGGCTTAATAAATGATAGGAAGCAGAGAGTCATATAAGAATAAACCGAGGCCAATCAATTGAATATTGCCAGGCCCGCCTCCCCCCACCAAACCCTCTGTGTGCCCCTCTCCTGGGAGGCAAAATATGATCCTAAAGTTTATGACAATCACTTCCTTTCCTTTCTCCAAACATTTAAAACCTATATATACATCCTTAAACAATTTCATTTGTTTCTCTCAGTCTGCGAACTTTATATAAATAGAACCATATCACATGTATTTTCATGTCTGCCTTCTTTGACTCAACATTATTTATAAGTGATTCATCTATGTTGTTGAGGTTTGTTTATTTTTATTTCTTCCTGGAATTAAATTTTATGAATATGCCACAATTTGTTTATCCTTTCTCCAGTAAATGGACATTTGGGTTGTTTCCATTTTAGTTCTATGACAAATGACACTGCTATGGCCATTCGTGTGTTATGTGTCCTAATGCTTATAGACATAAACTTCTCCAAGTGTGTAAAAGTATGCATATCTCAAGTTTATTAGATAATTCTGGACTGTTTTTAAAAATAATGGTACCAATTTACCCTTCACCAATTGCATGATGTACATGAAATTCCTGGCATTCTTCATCTTTATCAATTTCTGGTGCTGTCAACTTTTTTCCTTACCCTAGATCTATAATTGAGGGGTGGGCATCAAATTTTGAATTATTGAATACATGGTGGATTTTTAATTGTAACACATTTATAACTGTGTCCCTCTTTGGTTAGAGATTTTTATATCTTGTTTCAGAAATCCTACCCTGAAGTCATGAAGATATTTTATCTATCTACTAAAAGTTTTAGAGTTTTTTTCTTTTATATGTATGGCTGTAATCTTTTTTTTACAGGTGTGAGGTAGGAGTCCAGTGTCATTTTTTTCCCATATGAGTATTCAACTCACTCTGGTCTTTCCACCACAACCTCATATACACAGGGTTCCATAATGATCTACTTATAAGGTAAGCCTTGCCAGATTGTTCTCTTGCTTAACAACCTTCAGTGGCTCCCCAATACTTTTCAAATATAGTCCAAGTGCCTGGCATCCATGTCAAGTTGATGATAGTGCCAGCATCCACAATGTTATTCTAATTCCCTATACTCCTGGAAAACGTCCACATAGAACACGTTCTTTTCCCTGTGAACTTTCCCTTGACTCATCCCCTTCATTTCTAGCTTATGGTTTGTCTCCTATGTGCCCACCTTCTACCTCCAGAATTAAAATACGTCTAACTTTTATACCCCATATCTTCCCCCACTCTGAGATTGTCTTCATCCCCTTCTGTGCTTATGAAAATCATACCTATCCTCCAGGTCCTTCTTATATTTTACGTTCTTCCCCTTTATCCCTATTAGAATGATGCCTCTGTAATAACTTCTGTTGCATGTTATGGTGTGATAATGAATTCTTTTTGCATGTTTCCCTCGTTAGCTTGAAAGCTACTAGAGAGTGATAACATATCCCATATTAATTCAATCAATATTAATTAAATTAATCAGAAATTAATATGAACATATCTAATTCTATTAATTGAATGTAACAGTACAGATTACATGACATTTTAAGGAAGGAAAAATAATTTGTTTATACCTTGCACCTTACAAAAAACACTGCGTCTCCCCTCATTGAGCTTTTAATTTTTGTTAAGTGCTTTCATTTCCCATTAGTAGCCATATGCTAAATGATGTATAAAAATTTGTAACACACCAAAGGAAAGTCATTGGTACCACAAAATAAGAGGCTATAAGACCAGTGAGGCACTGAGCTCTGTGGACCCGGATAAGAGACCATATATGTTTGCGTATACAAAGGTTATCCTAAGTGACAGTCACCAGATGCAATTCCTATCTGAAAAGGACAGCATGAATTTGGCAAGACCAAAACGAGAATTCTCTAGCTAAATATGTGATTAAACACTGGAAAAAGCTATCATAAGGGGAGTAACAGCTGTCTTTATGATAATAAAATCCATCTGTCTTTGCTGGTTTAAGAATAGAGCTTAGAACCAGGAAACTAGACCCACTACCTATTGTGCAATGAGAAATCAACTTCATTCTTTAAGGCCTTTCTGCTCAGAATATAATCCCTATTGCCTTAACATTAGGGTGTGGATTTGTAATGATACCAATGTGATTAACAATTGTGATAAGTTAGCCAATAGGTAAAATTGCACATTGCTGATTGGAAAACCATAAAAAATCAGAAGTTTTCCAATCTCTGAACATAAATGCATATTTAAGTACCACCAACTTTATCTTGGTTTATTCTAAAAATTAGCAAGTATAACAGTGATGATTTAAAATCCCAAATTTAATTACCGAGTCAACATACTAGAGGTAAATAAATAATAATTTAAAAAATATTTGTACATATTTTTAACAAAAATGAGTTCTCTTTTACTAAATTTCATGTGGGAGAATAAACTTGAATATATTTAACATTAATCTTGATCATTTTTGTTTAAAGTTTTACATGACTGTAAACTATTATTATTATGCGTTCCTTGTAAACCATATACAATGTTTAGATAAGCTTTTTAGAGCATTACTATGATCTTTAAATACTTCCAAAAATCCTAATAAATATAAATTTTATTTGGTTCTTAATCTCACACATGTAGATACTCTTGTCATTATTACACGAGTATACTAAGAAAAATGAGTTGCCTGGCTTCAACCAATTAACAGCAGAAACAGAAAAAAAAGGAGAATGTTGAGGAACAATAGATTATCCCCAACTAGTAAGGATAAGACAGCCTCAAAATCATTTCAAGGAGTATACTATTTTTTCAGGTTCTATAGTTTTTATCTAACATAATCTAGAACACTATTTGGCATCTCTTGGTTTTAATATTCTCATTTATAATATAGGAAAATCAGCATTTATTTCTGCCTATCCAATCAGACTTTCTGTAGAATAATGAACTGATGTCATTATTGGATTTTACAAACGAATAAATTCAAAAAATTCAAAATATTATCATTAACCTACATGACCTTTACTTTAATTCCCAGAGTCATAGTTTTGCTGTTATTTCTTGTCCAGCCAGACCCACAGGACATGTCAGTTCCCACTGTAGCTCTGTGACATGCCGTGACAGGCTCCTAACCTTTTGCTATCCTCGGAAACATATTTCTGAGCTGACTAAACAAAGTATCCAAAATGAAACCGTAAAGAGTATCACGAATTACTCTGACTTGAAAAAGGACTTGGAAATCCATGTGCTCTATGATCTGCTGCCTGTTTCTGCAGATTTGAAAGCCATCTGCTTTACAAAAGACTAATTTAATGGGTTTCCATGCATTTTTGAGGACCAGACAGAAAGAATTCTTACCCACACTCAACCAGTTGCCAACAAAGGGTTCCCGTCACCCTTGACCTGGACAAGAACTTCAAGCTCTTAAGGCTACATAGTACTCTAGAATTTTGGCACAGATTAACTAAAAACTGTAAGACTGCTCACACCCGGGTCACGGAGCCCACACAGTGTTGCAATATTTCATTTTCTCTGTCTGCCAACATAGCCTGACTCTGATTCCCTGTGCAATTCTGCCTCACCCTCCTCAAACAGATTTATGGATAATTCTATCCTGATAAATGAATGAAGAATTAGATGCATCCAAATAAATCTAAGAATAATATATATTCTATGAACTATAGTGAATGGGGCATTAAGCAACGGTGGCAGCTGTGGGGCAATACCAATAACCCTGATCACTAATTACTGTGATGCAGATTTTCTCTAATTTTTTCAATGTTAGTTAATTATCCGTTTTTGTTATGTATCACTGATGCTTGTAATGATATTAGCAAATGTGCAGTCTAATTCTAAAAAGAGATAAATGATGTAGGTTTAAAAATACTATGGTGCTCTTGGCTTGAGTTTACATTTTCATCATGTCACTTGCCAAACAGATTTTACGCTAGAAAGTACTGAGGAATATTTAAAAATTCACTTGGAACTAAACTATTTGACACATACTAGCAGCAAATTTAAGGCAAATTTTTCCTCCGTAAATATTTAGGGGACAAATAATGTTAAAAAAAAACAAAAGTTTGTCTTCATTACAACTGTATTTTCAGATAATCAAGAATTTCTTACGGTGCTGTAGTAGGAACCTAGTGATTTGAAAGTTTTTGTTTGTTTTATGAGTTTTTTTTTTTTTTTTTTTTTTTTATAATGGTAAAATGGCTATGGTGGAACAAAGAGCTTTGGAATTTAAGTTGGAGAACCTGGAGTGCAATCTTCACTCTGCTGTATACTCATTGGATAACCTTCTCTGAACCTTTATTTCTTCCGTGTAAAATGAGATAAGACACCACGCTGTCCTCACATGCTGTTGTAAAGATAAATCGGGATAATGCTTGTGGAGATCTGCAAGCCTCAATGCCAAACACTCCTATAGAATAATCGTAATGTTATTATTAGTAATTATAGGAGCACTATATGAGGCATCTGGAATAAAATCCATAGGCAGGCAGTTGATATTGGTGAAAATGACAGAAGGAAAATGACACCCAGATACTTTGCCTAGTTGGAGGCAAGAGAGTAGTGGATCACATTTCATAGAGTATTTTCCTTTAGATCATGGGCTTTCGAATGTCCAATTTTGAATCTAAACCCAGCTCTGACTCACATTGTCTGTCTAACGTTGGGCAAATTACTTCAGTATCCAGGTATAAAGCATGGGGTGATAGCATTCTTATGAAGCTCTGAGGATAGAAACTATTGATTGTGATGTTTCTAGCACAGTCCCAGGCACATGGTATTCAACAAGTGTTAATTACTATTTCCTCAGAAGAAACAAAGCTACTTTTTCAGCCACAGTTACTTTATTACTCTATTTACAGAAGACAAGCTTAACACGACGAAAGATAAATTAGGTTCTAATTTCTATTTATATCTACCGTATTGAGGAGTATTGGTAGTGTTTATATTTTTTGCAATTACCAAGTGTGGATATGTAGAGGAAGTCAGCTGGGCTCTTCTGTGTTGGTATTTCCTAGCATTCTCGGGACACAGAAGCTTGAAATTACTCATATTTAACTGCATGTGACTTTTTTACAAAGCATTTTTTTTTTTTTGTAATTGTAAGAATCTTTTTGCCAATAGGATAAATGAGTCTTTTGTGTTCAGATGCTATTGTCCTTTCCTCTAGGGGAATAAAAAGGATATAATAAAGAGAGGCAAATATGCAGTCATGTAACAAATTCAGTAACTCCATTTGGCTTCTTTCACAGATCCACTTAAATATAGTAGGTAAACTTTCCTGTGGTGAAATTATAATTAATCTAAAAGAGCTTGTGGTGTTCGCAGCCGCCGCCGCGCCGCCGTCGCTCTCTAACGCCAGCGCCGCCTCTAGCTCGCCGAGCTCCAGCCAAAGGAGAAGGGGGGTAAGCAAGGAGGTCTATATACCATGGCTCGTACAGAGCAGACTGCCCGCAAATCGACCGGCGGTGAAGCACCCAGGAAGCAACTGGCTACAAAAGCCGCTCGCAAGAGTGCGCCCTCTACTGGAGGGGTGAAGAAACCCCATCGTTACAGGCCTGGTACTGTGGCTCTCCGTGAAATTAGACGTTATCAGAAGTCCACTGAACTTCTGATTCGCAAACTTCCCTTCCAGCGTCTGGTGCGAGAAATTGCTCAGGACTTCAAAACAGATCTGCGCTTCCAAAGTGCAGCAATTTGTGCTTTGCAGGAGGCAAGTGAGGCCTATCTGGTTGGCCTTTTTGAAGACACCAACCTGTGTGCTATCCATGCCAAACGTGTAACAATTATGCCAAAAGACATCCAGCTAGCACGCCGCATACGTGGAGAACGTGCTTAAGAATCCTCTTTGATGGGAAACATTTCATTCTTTAAAAAAAAAAAAAAAAAAAATTTTTTTTTTTTTTTCTCCTTCCTGTTATTGGTAGTTCTGAACGTTAGATATTTTTTTCCCATGGGGTCAAAAGGTACCTAAGTATATGATTGTGAATGGAAAAATAGGGGACAGAAATCAGGTATTGGCAGTTTTTCCATTTTCATTTGTGTGTGAATTTTTAATATAAATGTGGGGACATAAGCATTAATGTAAGTCAAAATGTTTCAGTGAACAAGTTTCAACAGTTCAACTTTATAACAATTATAAATAAACTGTTAAATTTTTCTGGATATGCCAGCATTTGGATTTTTTTAAAACAAGTAAATTTCTTATTGATGGCAACTAAATGGTGTTTGTAGCATTTTTATCATACAGTAGATTCCATCCATTCACTATACTTTTCTAACTGAGTTGTCCTACATGCAAGTACATGTTTTTAATGTTGTCTGTCTTCTGTGCTGTTCCTGTAAGTTTGCTATTAAAATACATTAAACTAAAAAAAAAAAAAATAAAAGAGCTTGTGTCCTGGCAGCTGTCAATATGATTATATGGAGACAGAAGATGACTCAGTAAAAAAAGAGGCATTCCCCATATTTACAGTATAATAATCATGAAAGGAGTTTTTCAAAGACTATGGGAGTTAAGTAAGCAAATCTAAACGACTGTTATCAATATATATAATGAGAACTAAATCTAAAAATATTATCCAGATAAAATTATAATATCAAATGTCAAAAATATTAAGAATAATATCTTGCAAGTCAAGAAGGGATGAACAAAATTGTTTTTATCTAAGTCCCTTGTATGGATAGAAAAGGTGAAGTAAAATATCAATTAATTTTAAATATTGTTTAGGTACGTATACATGGTAAAATATCAAGGAACAGCACCCCCCAAAAAAAGGATAAAAATAGAGGAATTACTGCCAAATCAGTAAAGGATTTTTAAAATGAAGTAAGAAAAGAAACAGATAAACAAACAACTTCAATCAATCAAAAAAGGAGACAAAAGAAGCAATAGAAAAACAGAACAAATGGAAACACAAAGTAAAGATTTTTAAAACAAGTCCAAAAATATAACTAGTCATCATAAATGCAAATATATTAAACCTATCAAATGAAAAATAATCACTATATATATTTATATATATTCGTATTTAATATTCTATGCATATATTTATATTTTTAAAATCCAGCCATAAAACACAAAAAGGTTAAATTGTTTAAAAATGAAAAATATCTGAAACAGGAAAATATTATCAAAAGAAGTCTGGTTTCATTACATAATACCAAATAAATAGACCTTAAAGCACAAAGCAACATTAAAGATAAGGACATTTGCAACAAAATGATAAAATTTCCACCTTATCAGGAAGGCATAAAAATATTAAATGAGTGGAGAACAAATTACTTATATACAAATATACAAAACAAAAATGAAAGAAAAAAAGGGGAATTTGGCAAATCCACAATCAGAGTTGGAGATTTTAACATATCTCAATTGTTGAGAATCTAGGTAGACAGAAAATACTGGCCAATATAGACTGCTTCACACAAGAGTGTGAAAATGTACATTCTCCCAGAACTCAAATGGAACATTTACAAAAACTGAGTGAGTTCCAACAAATTTCAGAGAACTACACAAATGTCTCTCTACTTCCTGGAATATCATTCTCTACCTACTTCATCTGGATAATTCCCACTTTACCTTCCAGGTGCATCACAGGTACATCCTGTAGAAAGCCTTTCTTGACACTCCATTCACTTCCCCAAAGTTTTTCTGAGCACGTCGTGCTTACTTCTGTAGAAAGGCTTACCTTCTTATACTAGAATTTTCTGCTTTATGGTCCAACTACCTCACTAAACTATAGAATTCCTGAAAGCACATACTGTGCTTTTATCTCCTGATTTATGACCTCTGTCTCATTGGCAGACACTCAAAAATGCTGGTGGAATGAAAGAATGAATAAAATGAAAATCTGGAAAGTCAAAAAAATGAATTTATCTACTGGGCTCTTTGGTAATTGTGCTGGATGTTTTCCACCTCCCCTTTCCCAGATCCACTCTCCATAACACCTCTCTCTGTGCCCTAAGAGGCTGGCCTTTGGGAGTGACTCCGACATAATTACTTGTCCCTGGTCTCCTGCTGAGCTGGTCAATGTGAGGCATGGAAGAAGGATGGGGAGCAGGAGGAGAAGAAGGTCCCTGGGGTCAGTGTGTGTCCTCCATGCATCCCCCATCAAAGGCCACAGCTCCTTTCATGAAGTCTCCTCTGTTCAGCTATTTTCCCTGGGTTCTCTGTAACCATTTTCCTTTCCTTTCTGAATTATGAGGGGTAATGATGCCCCATCTTAGCTAGTTCAGGGATCATATATTATCGCCTGTTGGTTCCATTATACCTGGCCAAAACCTTTAAATTCTTCTCAAATTATCCAATTTGAACTTTCTAGTTCTTGGCTGATGACAATAATGTAACAGTGAAGAACTGATTTGATTGGGAAAAAACAAATCATGACTTGTGAAAGATAATTTAAGAAGAAATTTTAGAAGGTAGCACAAAAAACTTAGATTAAACTTTCAAAAATGATATAGATCATTTAAAAAGGTTCTACCTTTAAGGCAGAACCAACCATAACAGTAATTTTTTTTCTTTTGAAGATGATAACTTACTTATGATATATATTCTGTGCTGCTAAAGAGAAAACAATAAGCAGCTAATTTAGAGGATAATATTTGTAGGACTGTGGTACAAAACAAAATTCAGAAGGAGAATTTCAGAAGTAAGTATATTTTTGCCCATAGAGGTAAAAGTTGCAAAACTCTGTTTGTTTTAACATCAAAGTAGGTTTTGGCCTTTGCTAGGGACTGCAAAATCATTGTTATTCAGGAATTCTGTGACTAGGGACTTTGTCGGATATTATGCAATACCAGAATGGTTTTGATTATGGAAAAAGCATATCTTATTGGGTAACAAACTCTTTCAAGTTTCCTTTCTGAGAAAAAGTTAATAAATCTCCCAAAATCCTTATTGAAATTTCTACATATCTACTATGTTTCTATAGTAATATCCAAATGTTTTATCACCTTGTCAGGTGAGGAATTGTATTCAGAAATTGTGAAAGTCAGGGTAACTTGAAGGGCCCAGAAATTATGCAAAATTTGGTTCTTTTAAAAGAAGTTCTTAATATGGTAGTAATATATCAAGGGACAGTTTTCCAAGCTTACATCTGGAGTCTGTTTCTTAGGATTAGCACAAGATGTCATACCTTTTAAATATTTTTTATATTTTCTATGTTAGTAATAACACTAAAGATCTATTCTGCCCTGTGGTCAGATAACTCACATGACAATGAAGATAATATGATTGAGTGCATGACATAAATACAGGAGTTGTCTTGACTTCTTAAGGAAGCCCAATAAATAGCACTCTTCATCTGCACCTGAGTTCTGAACATACATACTGAGAAGTAAGACTTGGAGGAAGGCTGTAACATCATCTTCATTATTCATAAAAGCAAGTCGTAGGAGATGGCATACAGTGAGGGTGAAATAAGATCGCTAACTGACCTACAGACTCATCTTAGTCAAAGAACCTAGATCACCACAGGCTTTCCCTACAAGAGCTGACCTGGAGTTCTAAGCTTATGACATGGTCAAAAGAGCAGAAAATGTTTGCTCTGTCTAGCTAGACTGGCTTCTGAAGAGGAAAATGGAAGGATCTGAGCTGAAGCAAGCACACACCATTTGTTCTCCCCACATTTCCAAACGGGTGCATCACTCCAATGGTCTCCTCTCTCCTCTTCTGCAGGGAGTGATTGAGAAGGTAGAGACCAGGAATGTTCTATGAAAAGTTTCTCCTCTCAACTCCAGAAGCAGGAAAATACGGTTCTGCCCCAGCATTGCTCAGCTCTCCACTCTCCTAGAACACTGGCTACTCCGTGGTCAATAAGGATTGTGACTATCCAACTAGAGGAAGGAAATCAAATGTCCATGAGGATGTCCTGCTTCCATCTTAGAAGATTGTGCCCCAATGCCAACTATCACTCTTTGGAGAGCTTTCTGAGACCATCCTCTGATTATTATTACTGCATAACAAATCACTCAAAACTTAGTGGGGTACAACAGTTTTTTAGTGTTCGTAGAATGACACATTATCAATGTCTTTTTTCTGTTCCACCATCTTTGGGGCCTCTGCAGCTGGGGTGTCTGGATAGCTGGGGACTGCAATCATCTGGCAACATCTTCACACATGTCTGGTGGTTGACGCTGACAAGGGGGAACTCAGCTGGTGCCCTAACTGGAGCACCTTACGTGGCTGCTCCCTGTGTCCTGACCTGAGCCTCTCCCCAGCATGGAGACCTCAAGGTGGTTGAACTTCTTACATAGCAGCTCAAGGTTCCAAAATAAGTGTACACACTAGAGGACCAAGTAGAAGTCTCTGAAACAAGTGTATGCACAAAAGGACAAAGTGGAAGCCATGTGACATTTTCTAACCCAGCCCCAGAAATTTTAATCCTCACATTTTATTCATTACAAGGCAGTCATAAAATTGGCCCAAATTCAAGGGGAAGGGACATGATTCCAACTCTCAATGCGAGGGGTATCAAAGGATTTTTAGGCATGTTTTAAAATGGCCTGACTCCAGCAGATGTCAGGGTTGATTTTGCCCCCATAAGGCTCTGAAATTAGTCAGAAGAATACAGTAATTTACTTCAATAGAAGTCTGTCAGTGAGACTGAAAATTATCTCCCTGTTTTATTTCCTATTCAAAGTATGTCCAGTTAAGTATTTCAACAGAGCATATCAGAAGATCCTCAATGAGATTAAGTGACAATGATAAGATATTCCAATTATAAGATGAATAAAGACACTCCAGTAGTAAAATTCCAACAATATAGAAATGTCCTAGATACTTAATATAGTTTCTCATTAATAAAATTCCTAGGGAGAAATCAAATGCAAATACTAAAAGTGTTCAAGTGCAAAGACTTCAAAACCCAAAGGAATTAAAATCCAAAATAGATATTTCTTGCCCTTGCAAGTAAAAGTTCAAATAAATTAATTCCCTCTCAATTTATTTTTGCACTCAGTGTCAGATCAGAAAAGTTCTTAATAACTGGATAGAGTTGAGGTTCTTTCAGCAGCTGCAGGCTGGGAATCTCACACTGAAATCACTAACGTTCCTTTGGAGTCCCAAAAATTGTATTAATACATTCTCAAGTTGTCCATAAGCCTCCACAAAGATTTTGCAAGTTAGATATTTAAAAGGACTCACAGGACTCCACAGAGCCTACTAACACAAAGGTTTTATTTAAAGGCAAAGGAAATGATCCCGTTAGAGAAAGAGGATGGAATGCAGTCCAGCATTAGGGATGTGAGGATGTTCAGGCTCCAGCTGCCCAACATCCTTATCTCCATACTAATTTGCTCTCTGGATTGAACCACCAAGATGTGTGCAATGGATCTGCACCTCCAGAGAGCTCCAGGCAGAAGTTTCCAGAGGGGTCTTTATGTACCTCTGTTCGCGAGGTCAAGCCCCTTTGTCAAGCCCCATTGTGAAGCCATGTTGATAACCCATGATGCCAGTAGAAAATCGTCAGTAAACAAACTGGCCCTAGGGGTTGGAATTTAAACAGCACATCATAAATCCCATTACCCTTATCTTAGCCAACAGTCAAGACTGGACATCTGGGCATCCCCAGAAATAAAGGCAGAGCTATTCCAGTTCAGCTGTAAATTATCTTTCCCTTTTAAAGTGTGGCCCTTAAATGTGTCACACAGGCAAAATTGTGTTCTTCTTAACCAGTACTTAGTGATGCCAAAGATCATTGTAGCTACTCGTTGGCATTGAGGAGAAGAAGGTAGATCAAGAAAAATGTTGGTTTCAGCTCTACCAGGATGCCCATCAATCTGTGCTAGGTGTCCAAAACCAATAAGTTAAACTTAATGAGAAATTAGTCATCAAAAGGTTAATTCCAGCATCAGCTTTACCTTATATCTAGACATAAACCATTCCTTTCTCAAAAAGTGGCATGTGGAATTAGAGTCTCCATTTTTTGATGTTAGACTGTTGACAGTTTTTAAGCCTCACCCTTCCTACATCCCCTTCCATCTCACCTCTAGGCAAGGTGAGAAGGGGGCCCAGGTGCTCCCTCCGTTGGCATCATGGGACTTCAAACCATGAGCAAAAACCCTCAGCCTGGCCCAACCCACCAAGCACAATAAAAACCCCGAGTCAGTCTCCTTTCCCTGTTCTTTTAAACCATTTCTGGACCTGCTTGGAGACCCAGAAAGCCTCATTATGTGACTAATAAAACCTTTTTATACCCTCTTGGTGTATGGGGTCATGAG
Organism: Choloepus didactylus; assembly: GCF_015220235.1. Lineage (NCBI taxonomy): Eukaryota > Metazoa > Chordata > Mammalia > Pilosa > Megalonychidae > Choloepus > Choloepus didactylus. Next base: position 11,828,219 of record NC_051322.1, read on the forward strand.
TCTTCACATCTGAACCAAATTTGGGTTGAGGTCCACCTGCTTTTTCAGGATGGCCAAGCATGGAACCAATCTGCCTAATTATAAAGTTGTGGAATTTATAGCCTTGGCAATCCCTGTCCTAACTGGGATCTCTGAGTCCTAACTCTAGCACATTTCTTTCCCATTCAACTTTTCAAACCCTCTTATTTTTCAATTTCTCCCTTGAGTTCCATGTTTCTGTTACCTCAGGGCTGTGTTAAGAGTGGACTCTATAGTGACAGAGCCGTCAATTTCCTTCCTCGTTATCTGCTCCTACTGCTGCTTGCTATGGAATTCCAAAGGCCTGAAATCTGTCTTATGGGTAAAGTTTTTCTCTTACATGCCCATGAAACAACTGGAGAATACTCCTTAGCTGATTTCAAATCCAAACTGATAATGCTTCTGAAACTCATGCCCACAGGAGCACAGCTTGGCTTGTGCGCCTTGAGATATTGTCTTTCTTCAGCATTTGAACTGTCCTTAAACATTAGTTTCTGCTGTATCTTTTTCTAAAAGAATGACATATGTAACCTTTTCTATTTTCCTCTGTTGTTCCCCAACTCCTTCTGACAGTTTAATCTGTTTCTTATATTGATTCCTCCCTTCCCTACCATAATGTAGGTGAATATTCTTAGCAGGATTTGAGTCTTCTTTCCTTTTTCTTTCCCACTTACTTCTGACCTAGATGTTTTTCCCAATATAATTTCTACATTTTGTCTCACAGCATCCTCTGACACGAGAGATATGAAATCAATAAGTTCCATGCCTTCCAGAAAACAGCCTTTGTTCAAGCAAAATATTTTCAAGTTGATCTTTAAGAACTAATTCAACACCTCAGTCAACGTCTGACCCAGATCTGAACGTGATAAGTCGTCATGCTGTCTGGCTTCCGTTTAAAATACCTCAACTTTGCTGTTTTTTCCATTCAGATCCTAATTCCATAAAGCATTCAGGGAATACGCAATACTTCCATCTGCTTCTAGTATGGCTGTGGCATCTTCAAAAGTCTCCAGTGCTTTTTCTTTTTAGTATTTTGTGCTGTTTTTCCTGGTCATCCTCTCAAACATCTCTCCAGGTTCTCTACTGGAGCAGATTTCACCTGAATCATCGGGCTTGTTTCCGAATGACTTTCACTGGGAAGTCCCAGCTGCTTCTTTAAAATACCACCTCTCAACAATTCCTTGGATCCTGGCTCCCTCTAGGGGAGTCATTTCAGCCTCCTCTTGCATTCCTTACTTCCCTTCCTCTTTTGGATTTCATTAAACCCCAGTCACATTTCCAATCAACTTATAATTAAGACATCATACCTTTCCTGATGCTCTCCTTGAAAGCTTTGAGATGTGCAAATAAAACTTTTTAAAAAAATAATTTAAAAAAGCATTGAGAATATGGAGCATCTTTTTTCCACTTTTATATCTTTCTATGCTGGCCTTTAAGACCTCTCTTTCCCTTTCATAAATTCAAAAATGTCTGAACAATTTCAAACTTTCTACTAAGGAAATTTCTCTTTTCTTCCTGTTTAAGAAACTTGCTTTTATTTTGCTTCTTCCACTTTACTGTTCCAAGAATAAGCCTGAAACATGTTTTCAAACCACTCTACTTCCCATTTAATCTATTGCTGAGAGACAGGTGTTCCTTACTTTCAAGCCACTCTAAGTCCTTCTTAATATGTTTCCTAGAGACTTTGGGTTCCTGAGCCAAACATCTTAGAGTTGCTCTCTTTTTGGAGTTTAAATAATGTCATTAGATTTTTTTCTGTACTTCAATCCAAGGTGATGATGATGGTCTTTATGAGACTGCCCCATTTCTTTTTGTTAATAAATAAAATCTGCTTTCCTTTCTTGTAGTCTCATGATCAGAGCTAACACAGCCCGACTGGGACCACACTGTGGTAGGTTTCTCCTGAACTCGTGAACAAGCCTCAGAAATTCAGGTACATTTCTTTACTGTTCTCTCTCTTGACTGAGAAGTAGATAAAAATAATCAGAAAAAGGATCAGAATTTGGGTCAGCCTATCTACACTATCAATTAATATTCTCTTACAGACTCAAATTAAAAACACAATAAAATAGACAATGTTTCTTGTGCCCCTTAACAACTGGCTTTCTTGATTTTCTCACATTAAAAACTAAGAATTCACCAATCCCCTAATTTCATAATAAGTCAATCTGAGGTTAATATCAGATATCACATAAATGGTCTGATTATGGTGTAGTAAGAAACATACAACAAAAAAAAAAAAAAAACAACTTAACACAGGTAGCAACTTTTCCTTATAAAAACTATAACAGGACTTTCAAATTTTATTATTGTTATGATTTTATTTATAATTTGATGAGACAAAGATTTAAGACCACCACAAAAGTAAGCACAATGTTGGAGAAATTCTTTACTGGATCTTTAAAATACAGTATATATAAATAATCAATGCTGAAGAAATTGGGGAGAATCATAATTCACATTAGTGGTTCTCAACTGGGTCTACTCATCAGAACTCACACGCAGGGAATCTGGGCTTCCCTTCTGCAAAATTTTAGGTTCTATGGGTCCAGAGGAAACCATAGGGTTTCCCAGGGACGATCACGTCCACCAGGAGAAACAATGTGCATCCCACTGAACTGAGTCCCTTTGTGCTCCCTGTGCCCGTGGGCCATCCAGCAAGGCAGGGCTCCATCCCAGCCCGAGCCACTGCCTCCAGTCACCAGTCACCAGTCACCAAGTCACTGCGCAGAGGTGGGGCCGCTGCCCGCTGGGGCCTCTGGTGACCTCCACGCCCATTTATCTGAACAGCCAACCACAGCCTAACAAAGTCATGGTAAACAGGGGCTCAGACCCCTCAAACGAGAGTTGGGGACAACACGCCCCCAGACCAGCAGGGGTGCAGGTCCATAGGCAGGGGACTCTAGGGTGGGCGGTGCAGGGGGAGCTCTTGAGCATCCTTTACAGCGCTGGGACCAGCTAGGCAGCTCCTCTCATCCTCCTGCCGTCAGTTTCCCAGAACACGCAACCAGCCAGAATCCTGGGGAAGCTGCGCCCGCGTTGAAAGGACTTGGAGTGGGAGCAAACGTATCTGAGCAGCGCCAGGGTGGACTGTAGGAAATATCTGTGTGCCCGGAATGTCTTCATGGCAGATTCACCCATCCCCAGATGGAAGAAACTAGCTCCAGAGAATTACTCTCTTCACCCCGGAGGCTACTCCTCCCAACTCTCCGAGGGTGGATTACAGCCAACAACGGACTGAAATGTGGGGTACAGAGGTTGATCCCCTTCCCTCAAGATAGGGCCCACTCCGTGGCTCTAGAGCTCTGTTGCTAGCACCATAGCTCATGCCACGTGTGGCTACTGAGCAGGTGGAATCAGATGTGCGGTGAGTGTAAAATACACACTAGATGTCAAAGACTTGGTATGGAAAAAGGAATGTGAAATATCTTATCAGTATGTTTAATATTGATTGCATGCAAAAAAACCCACAATATTTTGGATATATTGGTTTCCATGAAATGTGTTTAAACCACTTGTTTCTTTTTGCCTTTTTAAATGTGGCTACTAGAAAATTTAAAATGACATGTAAGACATGCATTCTATTTCTACCAGACAGAGCAGTCTTGGAGCTTTCCTGTGGGGTCATTTTGAAGCTAGTTTCAGGCTAAGACCACATTCTTGCAGAGTTTTATCCCCTGCCTTGTTCTGATTCCCATGATGGTCTTCTCCTGAGAACTTGCCCTCAATTAGTCACTTGAACAAGGACCCCATCTCAAGCCCTGCTAGGAGCCAAACCCAAAACACTTGACATTTTGTATAAGTTTGATCTTCAATGCTCTATAAATAACCAGATATGCTATAAATTGTCACAGTTTTATATGTATATATATATATGAAGAAAAGGGTGCAACCATAATAACCAGCTTTATATTATCAAGACAAAAATCTATAAGAATTATAGCTTTTACACAGGATTAAGGCACTGAATGTTAAAGTGATACACATGATCCAACTTGACATTAATAATGGTTTTGATCATGATCCTCAAAAAGCACAACTGAAATCATACAGATCTTACACTAGCTCATACTCAGTTGATGTTAATTCACTGTCAGGTTGGAAAGAGATCCTTGTGTTTTACAGATGCTATTCTGGGCTCGGTATTTAAGATATCATCACTGCTTTTGATGAGAAAATAAAAATCCACACATCTTTTTAAAGTTTATGACAAATGTGTGTGGGCATATAAGATAAGATGTGATTGGGATTTCAATTTTAAATAACCTTAAATTTAAGACATTCTCAAAACTGACATACACTGAGGAATTTTGTCCTTTGATCAGTGTGTGTCCTGACAGCATTTAGATCTTTTACTCCATATACTCATATTAAAAAAAAAAAATCCTTATAATTTCCCTCCATATAAATAATTTAATACTATTATGTAGTAAAAAAATATTGTCTTGATATAAAAGGGCATGATATTTGGTATAAAAGAACTTGGAAAACTTGTATCTGGTGACGAAAGAATTGATCTCCAGAAAAGTGATTAAACAAGGAATGTTTCCTACAAGCTGTCTGCATAACCTTAAACTGCCACACGATGTCGCTCTAACTTAAGGTTCCAAGGATGGAATAAAACCTTTAAAATAAATTGTCAAAAGACATACTTTCCAGATAAAAATGTTCAGTTAGAAAGAGTTTATGAACTACTGTCAGCAACATGGATCTTACAATATAAAATGTTTCTATTTGGTGAGTTTATACTGGATCTCACATGCCTGTTATCAAAAACTGGATCTTGGTTGTCTATCAAGTTCTGTAATGGGTGGTGGTGATGGTAGTACAACATTGTGAATTTAATTAGCAACACTGAATTATATATTTCAGTGTGGTTAAAAGGGGAAATTTTAGGTTGTATGTGTGTTACTAGAATAAAAATTTTAAAAACAAGCATAGGACTGAACAACACAGTGAACCTTATTGTAAAAAATGAACTGTAGTTCACAGTACAATTATAAAAATATTCTCTCACAAATTGTACCAAATATACCACACTAATGCCAGGTGGCAATAATAGAGTAGTATATGGGAAGTCTGTATTTTCTGCATAATTTTTCTATAAACCTACAACTCCTCTAATTAAAAAAAATATGGGTGTCTTCTCGTGTAGCTCTGAGCACATGGGGGGTCTGCAGTTTGGAGGGGACCCCGATGAGCTCTCAGGAAAGCCAGTGGTGCATGCGCATTTGGGTTTCCTTGTCCAATCCTGCCTGCATGCCAAACAGGGAACAGAAAGAAAAGCCTACAGCTAGAAATGTTAGTGTGAAATTTAAGAACATCAAACATAAAGGAATTCATAAGACTTATGAGTTAGAGAAGGTCACCAACAAAGAAAGAAGAACGAGAAGGACCTCAGGCATGACAATAAAAGTGCTGCAAGAAAAGAGTGGTGTATTTTTACATACTTAAGGAAAAGAATTTTGGATATAAAATTATATGTGCAACCAAATGTCCTTTTAAATATTATAGTAAGTGTTACAATAATTTTAAATTTAAATTACAATAATTTTAAATGCTAGAAGAAAAATATGCTTCAGGAATGCAAAGCTTCAGAAATTTTTCTACCCTAGGTAGTCTTTTATTTTTAAACGTTCATGAAGGGAATCCTAAAATAAGGCACTACAAAGATATGGCAATTAAAGGTGACCAATGGCATAATGAAGTTTGTTGTGGCTTAAAAAACCAAATGCCAAGAAATTTAAAAAGAAGGAATATCCATTAAAAACTCTGGACTATATTTCTAGACTAGCTCAGATTTAGGAGTGAGAAGATAAAATAGTTATGAGGTTGTGTTAAACTTCTCCACCTTGCACTTTGTCCTTGTCCTGGAAAATTGTGAGAAATGAGACACACAGAGGCAGAAATGTCTACAGAATGGTGACTATAATTATCAAGAGTTACTTTCAGGAAATGCACTTAAATGATTGTGATCTCAAGCCTGAACAAGGATCTGAAAAAGGTTTGATATTTATAAAATTATGAAAGGAATCAATGGGAGGAACTCATTTTCGGAAAACTGAAGAAGGAGGCATTGCTTTAAATCTGAAGTAGTCTTAAAAATAGACTTTACACAAAAACCCTTGGCATTTATGGAATTCTATTTATGGCTGAAATATATGTAATGCATAAAGTTTCTCCCTGAGCAAGATGGTGATGCTAATACCTTGTTATGTTCATACTATGATGTTCAATACATCATACTGCGTTGTAGTGACTGTAAAATACAGTTTGGATTTTGAAATTATACACATATGTATATGTGTATACATACACACATGTATGTGTATATATATGCACTAAATATATATATATATACACACACACATACATACGTGTATATATAGATTGGTACCCTGCTGCTTTGTCAAATCCCTACAGCCTGATGCAACCACCTCTGGGTAATAAAAGTATTTGCAGGCAGACTCCTCTAGCTTTTTGTCTTCGGAGCTAGGCATCTCCTGTCACCCAATGCCTCTTAATGAGCCCTAGAACCAACTTCCCTGGGGACAGCTAACTATTCTTTCTGTTCTTCCCAGAGGACAGGTTTACTTTTGTTACTATAGCAACCACTGTTAAGAACTTTCTCTCTGTCTTTCTAAGCTTCTTAGTAGTATGGGTTTCTTTGCAAAAGAAGCTTTCAGTTCTCTCAAAAGTGTGTCTTAAAGAGCTTGGCTTGGTCCACAATAAATATTATAAATCCAGCGTGAAAGTAGTTATTTCTCCATTTGCTTGTGTATCTGTAACCCCTCTTGGAGCACACAGGCATGATTTGGATCAAGTTAATCAGGTGCTTGGACATAGCTTCTTGATGCTGAAACATGTGGTTCCAGGAGATGTTGCCATTCTTAATCCACATGAAAAATTTGAGTCTGAAGATCCTTCCAGGCTGATACAAGCAATCTTACTGCCTTAGTTTTCCAGGCTGCGATGATAAATAGCACACAATGGGTTGGCTTAAATAATGGGAATTTATTGGCTCACGGTTTTGAGGCTAGAGAGAAGTCCAAAATCGAGGTGTCAGCAAGGCAATGCTTTCTGCCCAAATACTGTGGCATTCTGGAGCTGGCTACCAAAGATCTGTAGGTTCCTTGGCTTTCCTGTACATAACAATTCACATGGCAATGTCCTCTCCTTTCTCTTCAGGGCTCCTGATGACATCTAGCTTTCGGCTCCTCCAGAGGCTTTCTTTCGACTGTGTCTGATCTGAATTTCTTCTGTTTACAAAGGACTCCAGTAACCTGGATTGAGGCCCAACCTCATTCTGGTGGGCCACACCTTAACTAAAACAACATCTTCAAGAGCTTCTATTTACACTTACAGGAACATGTACTAAGATTAAGAACATCTAGATTGGGGTACATAATTCAGTCTACCCCATTTATCTTTTATGAGGCAAATGCTATCAGAAAGTGGAATGAGTAAACATTCGCAATCATGAATAAATTTCCCTTGTAATAGTTGAACATATAGAGGCCATGAGATGATTTCGTAGGTGGGTTCTCATTTTAGGCAAGTAATTTGCATCTAATTTTATAAATTTCAATTTGCTTATCTCTAAAGAGGAGTAACCATTCGTAACACTTGAATATTTTTTATATATGATGTGCCAGACATACGTTTCAAGAATCTAGGGTTTATTTGGCAAAGCCAAATTAGAAAGAACTCAGCCCCTAGATATAAATGCAGTCAGTAGTTTGAGCAAGATAGAGTCTCCACAAATTGATAGTTTCTTAATAGATACTCAAAGACCCTTTTCAAGTTTTCTAATTTACAATCCCAAGGTCTGCCTTGCTCTCCCTTGTTGAATATTACAATATCTTCTCTTCCCTATCTGCTCCCCTATCAACCACAAGGCAATTCTCAAAGCTTCATCAACAAGAAGATTTGTAATTTTGAAATATTAAGGAAACGGGATGTGATGTGTATTACTCCCTCCCATCATTCTTTTTTCTTTTTCCTTGTTGTTTTTATGAAATGTGGTTCTTGGTAAACAACATTTACCTGGGATTGAGCTGGCTGGCTTCAGCTCCGTTTCTGAGCTGTTTTAGGTGAGAAAGACTTGTGAATTCACATGAGGTTCATGAACTGAGTCTATGTAGATTCTGAGTCTCTCTAGCCTCTGCATACACCTTTCCCCAGCTCTTAAATAGTCTCTATATATTTCTTCTTAAAAATTGGGTGTCTTCCTTTTGTCCCTAGGCTACCTCAATCTACGAGAGGTCCTCAGTCCATGCATCAGAAAGGACACGTCAACCCCGAGCAAGTCACATGGAATTATCTGCTCCCTGGTCTGTAAAGTCGTCACTGGCATGGCAGCGATGACTCAAAATGATCGTTTTCTCTCCATGGTTCTGGTCATGATACACTGAAACATTTAAGAGAAAACCTGGAAAGCTTCAGACCTATATAGATAAAGTCAGGTTATATGTGGGCAAGCGAGGGATACAAGTGAGAGATAACCAGGAGAAGCTCCTTTAAAAAGCCTTCAGGAAAAGCTGAACAGCCATTGAGAGAAATAAAACCTCGAGGGAGGATCACTACCTCCTGAGCCCCTTATGAAAACCACCCTAGAAAAACTTAGATACATAGAGAGCTCACCAAATGAAGCACTGCCCTCCCGTCAGTACAATCTGGCTCCACAAAAAAGGGATTCAAGATTCCTTCCCTGCAGCAGTATAGTTTATTGAATTTAACTCACCCACTTTCTGAACTTTAACGTTCAAGTAACTGAATATATATCAAAATGGAGAAAGTTCCTCAGAGTAATCTCAGAATACTAAAGCCAATATATAAATAAATTATTTTTACTTGAAAGTAAAATAGTGGGGAGCATTTGAATTTAAATGTGAAAAACTCTAAACTAGTCTGCTTTGATATGAGATGTAATCACAGTTTTATAGGAAAAAAAGAGCTTTTTACTCTAAAAAAAAGAGCTTGGACTTCTTAATACAATTTACTATAGTTTTATTGATGTGAAAATGATGAGATTTAGAGATTTCAGAGTCTCAGGAACAATTGTCTGTTTGTAGAGAACGAACCTAATATGCAAATCTACAGCTTGGATAATAGTCTCTAAAATACATTTTGCTTTAAAAGAAACCAGATTTTTTTAAAGGATAACTTATTCCATGCCTGGGGAAGGAAGTACAAAGAATGTGGAGCATCTTATACCAGAAGCCAAGGGGTTATTCAAACATTACTCAGATCACAAGGACATAGGAACCAAATTGTAGGAGCTTGTGACAATGTGAGTATCAAAAAATGGATTAATGATTGCAGTTAATTGAAATGCATTTAATCTATGTAAGTTCTGAGTCCATGATTCCCCCCAAAATAAAAGTTAATATAAAGTACGCCAAAGAAGGTCAAATCAGCAGAATATATTCCAGATGGATTGTTTACTCAGTCCTTTTGGTATCACTGATACATTTTGCTTGTATGGATGGAGGAGACAGGATGTAGAAAGAATTAGCTGCATCAATTAGAAGGTATTTACTGTTTCAAGGGGATGGCACCATGAGGACACATCAAGTCTGATGAGGACTTGGAAGATGTCCATAATTCAATCTTACATTATTTTTTAAATCAATAAGGTTTGCATGCTTTTAAGAATATGGATGCAAGATTTTACTAGTATTTAAAAGTCTTTAAAATTCAGCGGAAAAGATGTTTACATATATTGAATGTTCTAATCGGTTGCTTGTCCTAGATGGAGATGCAGACTTTTTGTGAGTGGATGGAAATATTACATGACTGAGCTAAATGGTCATTGCTCTGTTGCAATTATGAAAAAAAAAATTGGTTTCATAACTAAAAATAAAGTTCAAAGTGTTTATTCAGGGTCACCAACAAGAATCTAAGTCACTCCCCTGGCCTAACTGTTTGGAAATGCACAACCTCATTAACTGGGATATTATAGGAATGCTGATGAAAAAGAAAATATGATATTAATATTTTTATATTTTTGTATTTGTAAAAGGTAAAATAAGATGACCTATTGGACTGTTAGCCTGGAATCTAATCTGAAACATATTATCAAGTAATTTATTTAGATGAACTATTGCAATTTTATGTTTAGTGTTAAACATCCAAGAGAACTTTATTCATAAATACAAATTTTATTCACATCAAAGTGTTTAAGAATTCCCAATGCTCCACAACCATATACAAAATGAAAGTCGTAGTACATCAATTTGGTCTTCTGAATTTACCAAATTTTAGTGGAGGAGAGTATTTTTGCATGATTGCTTGATTGCTTGATATTTGTGTTTCTTCTTCTTTAAAAAATAGCTGTTCACATCTGTGCGGTTTGAATGTGTTATGCCCCCCAAAACGCCATTATCTTTGATGTAATCTTGTGTGGGCAGATGTACTGGTGTTGATTAGATTGTAATTCTTTGAGTGTTTCTGTGGAGATGCGCCCCACCCAACTGTGTGTGATGACTCTGTTTGGATAATTTCCATGGAGGTGTTACTCCACCCATTCAGGGTGGGTCTAAATTACATTACTGGAGCCACATAAATGAGCTGACAAACAGAAGGAACTCAGTGCAGCTGAGAGTGACATTCTGAAGAGTAGCTACAGCCAAGAGGGAAACTTTGAAGAATGCACAGAAGCTGAGAAAGTAGCTGCAGATGAGAGATAGTTTGAAGATGGCCGTTGAAAGCAGACTTTTGCTCCGGAGAAGCTGAGAGGGCAAATGCCCCAAGAGCAACTGAAAGTGACATTTTTGAGGAACTGCAGCCTGGAGAGGAACGTCCTGGGAGAAAGCCATTTTGAACCCAGAACTTTGGAGCAGATACCAGCCACATGCCTTCCCAGCTAACAGAGGTTTTCCGGACACCATTGGCCATCCTCCAGTGAAGGTACCCAATTGCTGATGTGTTACCTTGGACACTTTATGGCCTAAGACTGTAACTGTGTAACCAAATAAACTCCCTTTTATAAGAGCCAATCCGTTTCTGGTGTTTTGCATCCAGGCAAACTAGAACAATATCTTTTGCCCGTTTTTATGTGTTATGTACTCTGCATTTTTATTGATTTTTATTAGATAATTCATTTTTAGTTATGTGTGTTATAAATAACTATTCCCACTCTGTTTCTTGTCTTTCCACTTTCTATTTGGTATCTTTCAATAAAGGTATCAATCTTTCCCATTTGGCTAGCAATTTTTGTATTTGTTTAAGAAATCTTGTTCTACCTCAAAGTAGCAAAATGTTCTTACATATTCTTCTAAAGTTTTAGTAGTTTTGTTGTTCATTTGTATTCTTCCCTCTGGAATTGATTTTTGCCAATATAAGATTAGGATCAAAATTAACTGTTTTGTGTTTATAGATATTAAATTGTCCCAGCAAAGCATGTGATGTCTGTAGTTTCCATTTACACGTGAGTCTCTTCTGAGCTGTTTATTTTATTCCATCAGTCAGTGTGTTTATCCCTGTGCTAACATCACCCTGTGATCATTATCATGCCTTCATGTAAGTCTTGCTAGCTAGCAGAATATGTTTTCTCACCTTATTCTTTTTCTGTTTGAATGTTTTGGCTCTACTGCACTTTTGCTCTTCTATATAAATTTCAAATCAGCTTGTCAAGATCCTTAAAAACACTTAAGATTTTCAGTGACATTTAATGAAACTATAGATAATCTGGGAATAAGGGACATCTGTGTGATGTTTTTAACCAATTTAAACATTTTCTCTCTCCGTTTATTTGGGCCTTGCTTAGTTTAGCACAACAACGTTTTATAATTTTTTCCACATGACTGTCACATATACTTTGTTAGTTTTAATACAAGATAACATGTTTTTGTTGCTAATATTAATATCTTTTTAAAGTTTATGTTTTATCTTAATTGCTTGTTTAAAGAAATACATTAATTTTTTGCATGTTGATCTTATAGCTAGCTACTTCGGTAAACTTTTATTAATGCTAATAATTTGTCTGAGTGAGTGTCTTATTTTTCAATATAGATAGTCTTAACTATATTAATGACAGTTTTCTTTCTCTCTTTCCCGTCTTTATATTATCCTTTTTCTTCTTTGTTTACTGCACAAGCCAGAACTTGTAGCATAACATTTAATAGGTATGATCTGATCTAGTTCTAGACAAAGGAAATTCTTACTTTTCTGTCTTGGCATTATTGTTTGATGCCAGTTATTGTTCCTTATCATTTATCCTGATACTTCCCAACTACTTGAGCATTATGACACCCATAGTAAATAATAATTTTTTAGGGCACCTTGGTTTAAATTGATGAAACTGCTCAAGGCTAGACACAGGTTGTCCTGCTACTCCAGACCATACCCAGCTGTGTCTAGGGCTGAGAAAACAATATGGCAGCATGCTTGAAACATATTCTTAGTTCACAGATTGAAAAGCTTTGCCTCAGTGGGAGGCTATAACCAGGGAGACCAAACTCATGCAATACTTTTTTGTTGTCGTTCAACCCTTTCATAGACTTAGCAGCAGTGACTTCAGTCACTGGGTATGCAAAGCCAAACCAAGAAATTTATCCAGCCCTGTCCAGTCCATCCAAGTCCCCTCAGGGCAATAGGGAAAGAGCCAACAGAATCTCTTTGCCTCCTACATGCTGGACTTGGCAAACAGGACAGTTTTATTAACAATTTTAACTTCAGCAGAGGCCAGCAATGTCCATCACCATTCAGCCCCTCACCGTATGGCTTGAGTTCCATTATGTCCATTTATTTCAGGTTGCCACTGCAAGAGCACGAATGTGGGCATCAACTTGTTGATTCCCATTCCCTTCAGAAACTGGCAGAGGAGCTTTTTGGTGAGGAGCAATATATTCTACTTTTATCTGCCATCGGAATTACCATTGTGAGTTCCAAAGATCACAACCTGACATGGGGCGAGGTTGGGGGGTCCCTTTATCTTCCAGTTATCTTCAGCCCATTTGCCAGAACATATTGCAAGTCCACTGGCAACAGCTCAAGAGTCAGTATCACCCAAAGAGTGGGGCTTTTCTTTGTTTCCATTTCTGTGACTGCCAGGAATGGAGCCTGTACTTCAGCACACTGCGGAGCTGCCCTTACCTTCTTTCATGAAGCATTTTCCTCCTGCTGGATACAGGGCAGATGCTTTCCATACTGCACCATGGCACTCCATTTGGCAAGTGTCATCTGTGAACCAGGCCAATTGCCTGGCATCCTTGGGCAATTGGTGGAAAGGAGAGACATGTTCAGCAATTGTGGCAAGCAAGTCTCCCAGCAGCTTTAGATGAGGTCATAGTGGAAAAGAGGCTACTTGATCAGTTCCTCCTGTGCATCTCAGCAGAATGTTTCTGCAACACCATTTCCAATTTTATGATGGAATTTCTATGGGCAACACCCTTCCTGAAGGCAAGCTTTTCTGACATTACATGTGATGTGATGAATAATTCAGAAGTTGATAGGATTTTCTTTTCTTCAGTGATTGGGGTTGTCTTAGGAAATGTCCAATTACTAGCCAGGTAATGGTCTTTAAAAGGAATATACCGGAGAACAGTATGCAGTTTGTTTTGTGGTCCAAAATCCCAGAGGTCATTGTTGAGCAGTAGTTATGGGCTTTTACCGGAGACTTGAGCTGGGGTGAGTGCAACAGTCCTACGCCATTTCAGTAGAGGGTCATGTGGTCCTAGTGGTCGACATTGGACTACAGCCTTCTGCAGTTCAGGATTCCAGCCAAATATGTTCTTTTTTCAGGTGACTTAATGGGTTGGGCGACTGGGGGATCAGCTTTCTCCCAAAGCCAAGCATTAGGCCTCTTATTTGGTGTGAAGGCCAGGGAGCAACATTTTATTCCTAGTGGTCTGCAGTGTGTCACAGGGTATGCCAGCCTGTGTAAGCCCCCCAAATTTTGCAACCTGTGCAGGGTTCTAAGTTCTTTTAGGGTTCATTAACCATCTTCCATCAGTCATATGCTTTATGATCTTGGTAAGGCTGCTTTTACCTTGAGTCTGGGTTTCAGAGATAATCACAGTGTCACCAATATAGCACATTAGAACTGCTGTCCGGTTGTGACAGATCCAGCTCTGCCTCATCAGATTGTGACAAGTTGCAGAGAGTTCAAGTGTCCTTCAGGTAAATCTTTACAGGAAGTCGTTCTGTGTGAATAGACTTCATTGTTGACTCTCCCTAGTAAATGATATTGAAAAACACAGTTAGCCAGGTAAATTATAGAAACCAGTAGCCTTGAGCTTGTTGTGTCAGTGGAATATTCTGGACCACATTGGGACGGCTGAGCTGTTAGGGTCACCGCTTGAAGGAGCTCCTCATAGTCCACTGTCCAGCTCCACCATCCATCAGCCTTCACTGGCCATGTCAGGCTGGTGTAGTGAGTGTGTGATCACTAACAAACCTGCATCTCACGTCCTCAATTAGAACAGTCATTTCTTGTTGCCCCAGGCATATGACAGTGTTTCACATTTACTGTTCTGCTCAACTTCGGTAACTCTAGCAGCTCCATTTTTCATATCCAATTAGTCCTGGATAAAGTGCATATTTACAAGTTGTTACTTTTTTCAAAAATTTTACTCAGTATTGGGGGTTATTTTCAGCCAGACATTATATCCGTAGCAATTATATGTACAGTTAAGGAAGACACCACCCCAGGCTATATTTATTAGTCATATATTTCAACTTTTAATGAGACTTTAATTTTTATTTCTTTTAAACTAGCCACTCCATGATCTCCTAAGTTAATTCTCTTTTACCTTATGGGGCTCATTAGCAGGTGTAGGCAGTGTTCCTGTACCCAATTGACCTAAAAGAATTTCTTCTCCATCCCCAGGCCATTTTACCCACACATTTCTAAAATGTCTGTGTCTTCCCAAAGGGATTTGGTCAAGAAAGTCAGTCCTTCACGAAATCCTCCTTTTGCCACTACGGTTGGTGGTAGGCAGAATTCTAAGTATGTCCTCCCGTATGTCCTCTTCTTATTCAATCAAAAACTAATCTAGGTGTTGCCCTGAAAGGACTTGGCAGGTGGAATTAAGTTTACTAATCAGTTGACTTTAAGATAGAGAGATTATCCTGGATTATCCAGGTGGACCCAATTAAATCACATGAGCCCTTACAAACCCTTCTCTAGGAATGAGTGACCCTCCCTCAATCCATTCCAGTCAATGGGGACTCCTCAGTGAACCATCCCTGCAAAGGAGCAGCTGTTGGAGGATCCAGGACGAGTGCAAACATTCCTGTCCATGCAACAGTGTTCAAAGCCAGAGGCATTCCTACTTGATCTGAAATTCTCAGGAGCCGTTTTAACAAGGGTGCATCAGGACGACGTTTGTAGCAATCTACAAAATGCCCGTTCCTTCACTGGGTAATCTATTACTTCCGTAGTTTATAGCCTCCATTATCAGTTGGCCCCACTTGAATTATCTTCTTAGTTGTAGTGAGTCACACAGCCTTAGTTGACTCGTCCAACCAGGTTCCTTTGGTTGGAGCTCCACTTGCCAGCTGGGGAGGGTGCAGGGAAACAAAGGAGAGTCTGAATTTACTTTCAGTATTTCTAATGATGAAAGCAGCAACTGCGAACTGAATTTTTAGCCAACCTGCTGTCAGTCTGCACTTTCCTACTAATTTTTTTTCGAATCAATACAATTTTAATACATCCATATGTCTGTGTGTTTATATCCCTCATCTCAAATAATTTTTCAATTAGAAAGGACAATTCTAAGTACATGAGAATAGGCACAAATTTGTTTCTGTTTGCTCCTGGAGTTCAGGTTCTATCGTTTCTAGATACCATTGGAAAGTTTTATTATTAGTAACTGATTTCAAAGCTTGTGCTACTTTGAACCCAGGGCAATTTGGCTACAATCTCGGCATCAACAGTTCATTTTCACTCCCTTTACCAGAATCATCCTATTTCTTTCTAAATAATGACTTAGTCATATTTTTAGTAAAGAATAAGTAAGAAATCCTCCAAGGAATCTCATGTCTAATGTAAACTGCACTAATGGTGACACTTAAGAAGACTTTGGTTGCTAAGGAAAAATTGTAGGACCCCAAATGACAATGCTTACAAATCTAAAATTTATTACAGGACAAGGATACAACATAGTGACAGCACTGGGGCACGGATATGCATCACAAGCAAAGGTGGTTGTGCTGGTTTGGATGTATTATGTCCCCCAAAATGACATGGTCTTTGATGCAGTCTTGTGGAGGCAGATGTATCAGTGTTCATTGCACTGGAATCCTTTGAGTGTTTCCATGAAGATGTGACTCAATCAACTGTGGGTAAAACATTTGATTGAATTATTTCCATGGAGATATGGACCGTGCCCATTGACGGTGGGTCTTTAATCGCAGGAGTCCTGTAAAAGAGCTCTCAAACAGAAGGACCTCAGAGCAACTAAGAGAGGCATTTTGAAGATGGCCATTGAAAGCAGACTTTTACTGTTGCTTCGGAAATGCTAGCCCAGAGTTTGCTCCAGAGAAGCTAAGAAAGGACAAAATGCACCAAGAACAACATTTTGAAGAACACACAAGAGCTGGAACATGACCTGGGATCAGTAGACACCAGCCACGTGCCTTCCCAGCTAAGAGAGGTTTCCCGGATGCCATTGGCCTTCCCTTCGGTGAAGCTATTCTCGTGTTGATGCTTTAATTTGGACACTTTCATGACCTTCAGACTGTGAGTTTGTAACCAAATAAACCCCCTTTATAAAAACCATTCCATTTCTGGTATTTTTACATAATGGTAGCATTAGCAAACCAAACAGTGGTCTCTTAGCAAGGAGTTGGGAGAGGCTGGGTGTGAGCTTCTATCTTCCTCCTGTACACATCATGGCTGAATCCACTTTCTCTCTTGGATCGGGAACCACCTACACATGTGTGGGACACTTTGGAACCAAGGAGCCCAAACTGGAGTCTCAGCTGGGTCTTTTCATATTTTGCTGGTCATCTATGAAAACTCGTGCTATGCAATAAGCTCAACAATAGACCTTTCTGGGGATCTCATTAATACCGAATACAAATCAATATTACTCTTATCAATAAACAATGCCGACAAACTGGTAAAAACCTGAAATGCCTCAGATCCGTGGTTACAAAAGCAACACAATTAATCAGGAAGTTTCATTTATTGACCAGAGTTTAGCTCAGGCTAATTCCAGGCCTGCTGGAAATTAACCTTCACAGCACATGTTAAGAATTGTCCTTTTGTTCCTAGTTTACTATTATGATTGGGGATTGAAATATATCAAATTCTTTTACTGCATTTATTTAAATGATTACATGTTTTTACACCTTTTATCTGTTACTGTGGAAAATTACATTCATTTTACTTTTTCCTAAGGGTAAACTATGCTTACATTTCTGTGAAAAACTCAATTTGATCAGGATATATTATCTTTTTTGTTATACTGCTAGATCTGGTGTGATAATATTTTATTTGGAGCTTATTCATTTTTGCTTGTGAGTGAGACTTTCTTTTCTTAAACATGTCAAAGGTGGCTGTGCCTGTTTGGATGTATTATGTCCCCCAAAATGCCATGTTCTTTGATGCAATCTTGTTGGGGCAGATGTATTGGTGTTCATTGCATTGGAATCCTTTGACTGACTGTTTCCGTGGAGATGTGACTCAATCAACTGTGGGTGAAACGTTTGATTGAATTATTTCTATGGAGATTTGGACTCCACCCATTCAGGGTGGGTCTTGATTTAATCACTGGTGTCCTATAAAAGAGCTTGTAAGCAGAAGGACCTCGGAGCAGCTTGGTACCAAGTTGCTATTTATGCCAGCCACATTGAATGAATTGGGGAGTGTTCCCTATTTTGAGTTCTCAGACAGTTTTTGTAAAGGATTATTTTTTCCATAAATATTGGGTAGCAGATTTTTAAGACCAGTTAGATGTAAAGTTTTCTTTATGGAATAATTTCAAACTTCTGATTCAATTTCTTTAATGGCATCCGGTTATTAAGCTTTTCTAGTTCTTTTTTAATCTTTTTTGGTAAGTTACATTCTTATGACTTTCCTGTTCTAAGTTTTCATATATTTTGTCATGAATTTGTTATCTTTCTAACCTGTGCTGACTATATGATGCCCCTCTTTTTGGTCCTGATATTATTCATGTAATTAGTATACCAAATAAACAACAATTATATAATACAAATTAACTCTGTTCAACATGTTATTCCTGTCCTGACCCTGTGTGAAAACTCTAAAAGGTTTACTTGGATAGCAGATAATTCTAGTTAACTTTAGGCTGCAAACACAATCTAATAATCTGTATATCCAAGTCCTGGATATTCATCCCCATTCTGAACTAGATTTACTGTCCAAATATTTTCCCCTTCCACTCCTGGAGACTGCTTTAGGCTGGAAACCTCCAGCGGGATAGGGTTTTTCATTTACTTTCTCTGTCTCTCACATTCCCCAGCTAGCTAACTGGGGCTGTACTCTCCCAGGTTGTGGAGAGGGAGCAGGGATAGGTGCAGAGCTCTGACTTGAAGTGACCCTGTGTTAAACTGGCTTCCAGTTTCTAGGGCCTGGAGGGTGACTCAGGTGGCCTCCCTGAAGGTGATCTGGTGATTTCTAGACACTTTACACACTGCCTTGTTTCTTCCAATGCTCTATCTCACTCTGGCTCTCTTTCTGGATTCATTCTAACATGAAACTTGTCCATTTTATTAGTCAATTTAAAGAACACACTTTTGGACTTTTTTGAATCTTTCTATTTTATCTTTGTTTTCTGTTTCTCTAAATGAGTTAGTATTTGTAAGACACTTAAAACACTGCCTGGCCATGTATGTTATATAAATGATAACTTTTATAATCCACTTGAAAGCAAGCTGCACAAGGGTCCATTTGTTCAGTGTTCTTTTCTCAGTGCATAGACCCAGTGTTTTAGTTTGCTAATGCTGCGGAATACAAAACACCAGAGATGGATTGGCTTTTATAAAAAGGGGGTTTATTTGGCTACACAGTTACAGTCTTAAGGCCATAAAGTGTCCAAGGTAACACATCAGTAATCGGGTACCTTCACTGGAGGATGGCCAACGGTGTCCAGAAAACCTCTGTTAGCTGGGAAGGCATGTGGCTGGCGCCTGCTCCAAAGTTCTGGTTTCAAAATGGCTTCCTCCAGGACGTTCCTCTCTAGCAAGCTTGCTCCTCTTCAAAACGTCACTCACAGCTGCACTGAGTTCCTTCTCTTTTGAGTCAGTTCATTTATATGGCTCCACTGATCAAGGCCACGCCTCCATGGAAATATCCCATCAGTTATCATCTACAGTTGGGTGGGGCGCATCTCCATGCAAACAACCTAATCCAAACGTTCCAACTTAATCCCCACTATTATGTCTGCCCCACAAGATTGTATCAAAGAATATGGCTTTTTCTGGGGGACATAATACATTCAAACTGGCACATTCCACCCCCTGGACCCCAGAAAAACATATTCTTTCCAAATACAAAATACATTCATCCCACAATACCACAGAAACTTAAATCATTTCAGTAACAATAGTTAAGTACAAGATCCCATCAAAATCAAATATAGGTATGGTCAGTCCTAAGGCATACTTTTCCTTTAGCTTTGGATCTGTGGACTTAGAACAAGTTATATGTTTCCAATATACAAAGGAGGGACATTCATAGGATAAACATTCCCATTGCCATAAGGAGAAAGAGTAAGGAAAACAGGGTTAACAGGACCAAAACAGTTTCTAAAACCTGCAGGACAAACTCCATTAGATTTCAAAGTCTGAGAGTCATTAACAGAACAACGTTGCATCCTTAGGGCTTGAGAGAGCGGGATTCTAACCCTTCGAAAGGGCCTTTGTGGCAGCCCTTTCCTCTCCAAATGCTTGGGTGAGTGCACCAACATATCCACACATTGGGGAGACCATCTTCTCGGCCCCACCCTCCTCAAATATCGGGGCAGCTCCCGGATTCCCTTCCATCTCCGGGGCACACGCTCAACCCCTTCAGAACAGTGTGGTGGCAGCCAGGCTCTCCCCAATTCCCTGGGAATGTGCTCCACCCTCTTTGGGGCTTGGGGTGGCAGGACATTTCCTGAGCATCGAGGCGGAAGGCCCACTCTCGACCTCCAGGGCAAACTCACCCTTTCCATGCGTGTGGGCTGCTCCGCTCTCCCAGCCCGAGACCTTTTTCCTTCAGTTTGTTCCTTGTCTGTCTCCTCCAGTCCAGACTGGCAATGGCTTTGTCTGTAAAGATCTCGCAAAAATTCTGTTGGCTTCGCATGAAGCATACAGGGGTCAAAGCCGTCAGACAATAGGACTTTCCACAAATCCTTTCTGGATAATTCCATCTCCAATCTTGGCTTGTACTGAAATGGCAGCTAGGTTCCATGTTTGGTTACATCCTCACGTTGGGCTGTAGCTTCTGGGATTCCACCCCCTGGAAACTCGTAATTTTCCAAGCCATCAGCTTCTGGTTTCTTAGAACCCAAGAGTTCCGTTCTAAGTTTATCTCTCTCCACTTGCATTTTACTATAAGCTGCAAGGAGAAGCCAGGGTACATCCTCCACATGTAGTCTGGAGATCTCCTCAGCTAAGTATTCCAGGTTGTCACTTTCAAATTCTTCCTTCCATCTGACACCAGGACTCAATTTTGCCAAATTCTGTGCCACTTTAAAACAAGGATCACCTTTCTTCCAGTTTACAACAACATATTCATCATTTCTGCTCAAGTCCTCATCAGAAGTATCTTTAGAGTCCATATTTCCATAAACAGTCCCTTTAAAGCAGTTTTGGCCTTTTCTATCAAGCTCCTCACAATTCTTCCAGAATCTTCCCCTTATCCATTTGAAAAGCCGTTCCAACATGTTTGGTATTTGCAGACTCAGCAGCAAAAGCACCCCAATTCTTAGGTATTAAAATCTGTTTTAGTTTGCTAATGCTGTGGAATGCAAAACACCAGAGATGGATAGGCTTTTATAAAAATGGGGTTTATTTGGCTACACAGTTACAGTCTTAAGGCCACAAAGTGTCCAAGGTAACACATCAGCAATCGGGTACCTTCACTGGAGGATGGCCAATGGCGTCCGGAAAAGCTCTGTTAGCTGGGAAGGCAAGTGGCTGGCGTCTGCTCCAAAGTTCTGGTTTCAAAATGGCTTTCTCCCAGGACGTTCCTCTCTAGCAAGCTTGCTCCTCTTCAAAATGTCACTCACAGCTGCACTGAGTTCCTTCTCTTTGAGTCAGCTCATTTATATGGCTCCACTGATCAAGGCCCACCCTGAATGAGTGGGGCCACGCCTCCATGGAAATATCCCATCAGTTATCATCTACAGTTGGGTGGGGCGCATCTCCATGCAAACAACCTAATCCAAACGTTCCAACTTAATCCCCACTATTACGTCTGTCCCACAAGATTGTATCAAAGAATATGGCTTTTTCTGGAGGACATAATACATTCAAACAGGCACAGACCAGTAAAACAAATAAAATGATTTTCTCTGCTTATTGCCTTTGTTCTTCTTTATTCTGTTGTTGCTTTTTCTACTTTTCAAGTTGAATGCCTAGCTCACTAATTTTCATCCATATTTGCCATTCTAAAAGTGAGGAGCATTTATGTCTATAAATTTCTCTCAATGCATAGATTTTGTTGCATCCTACACTTTCGATAGGTAGAATTTCATTATTGTGTATTTCTAATAATTTTTAATTACATTATTACTATATTTTTACACATGCCATTTAGAAATATGTTTTTAAACTCCCAGATTTGGGGGATATAATTTTTTCCCTTATTACAGATTTAGAACCTAATAGTGTATGTCAGAGTATACTGGCAATAGCACTTTTTTTTCAATCTGTTGAGACTTGTTTTATGGTATGCTGCATAGACAATTTTGTTTTAATTGCTACCTGTGTGTTACAAAAGAATATGCATTCCCTGCTTGTTGGGAGCAGGGTTCTATAAATATCCACTTTTTTCCAATCTTTTTGGTCTCAGGACCTCTGTATACTCTTACAAAACAGTAAGGACTTCAGAGAGCTATTTTAAAAAAAATTAATATAGATTTTATCTAACAATTTTTACCATATTAGCAATTTAAACAGAGGCATTTAAAACATTTAATATTCATTTAAAAATAGCAATGACTCTGAATTCAACTGCCTGACGTCATCATAATATGCTCACCATCAAGAAATAGCCACTATAAAAATTTGATTTGTATTTATAGAATTTTATTTCCCTCACATATTTTACACAAACTGATCTAAAACTGGAGGGTGTTTTCCAAAGTAATTTTCCCTCAACATTAAGTGAGGTCTTCAGGCTAAAAGTAGTAGCATCACCTGGGAAATTAGGAGAAATGGAAATTCACTGGCATCACTCTGGATCATATTCTCTAGGGAATCTGGATACGAATCTGGATCAGATTCCCCAGGGTGTGATACAGAATCTGTGTTTCATCAATCTCTACAGAAACAGATGTTTACCTAAAATATGAGAAGCATGGCTCAACACTAGTGATATCATGATATCTCTGTTTTAAAAAATCAAACATATATATTTTATTTTTATTTTTAAACTTTAATTGTTAGAGCATACAGAAAAGTACACAAACTATAAGGACACAGCTCAATGCATTTTCACAAAGTGAACACATCTGTGTAACCAACACCCAGGTCAAGAAACAAGATATTCCCTGCATCCCCAACTTTCAAGCCATTGATAAATTCGTCTGTTTTATAAGTTTAAATAAATGAACTCATACAGGAGTAACTTTCTCTTGTTGTTGGTTTATTTTGCTTAACATTTAGTTTACCATATGTGTCCATATTATCCCCTATACAAAACTTCATTCATTCTTATTGGTATATAGTATTCCATTATAGGAATACAGCACAATTTATCCATTTTACTATTGGACATTTCAGTGGTTTAGCTCTTCACAATTAAAACAGTCCTATATCCTTGTGCATGACTTTGGGTGAAAACATATATATAAAACAGATATGGTCTATGCTTGTGTATTACATAGTTTAGTTTTAAATGCTTGTCACAATTATTACAGAATCTTTTAATTTTCAAGGATAGTCATTGCCACTTGAGACAGAGAAGCAGGAAAGACCATTTCATGGAATAAAAAGTTATTCCACAATATATTATGAACTCACTGAATACAAGTTTTAGTATATGGAAATAACAGCCTTGTTTTCCAAATGAAACCCATAAACCATTTGCTGTGTTCTAATCATATTCACACTGATGCTTTACTGTGATCATTTTAGATGGCTGGGTTCAGTCCTGTGCAATAGAAAAATAATATTAATTTATATAAATTATATAATATAAAATTATATAAATTTTAAATTTTCTTGTAGCCACATTGAAAAATAAAAAGAAACAGGTAAAATTAACATTACCAATGTATTTATTAACCCAATATAGCCAAAATAGTATTTCTACCTATAAACAATATGTAAATTTTGAGATATTTTACATTTTTATACTAAGGCTTCAAAATCCAGTATATATTTTTAAATTTACAGCTCATCCCATTTCAGATTCTAAATTTTCATCAGAAATAGTTGATCAGTAATTAAATTTCATAAAATTTAAAGTTGTAAAACTAGATTCACATACCTAGATTTTCCAACCACACTTAAAAAGTTTTCCAATAAGTTAATCTAAACATCAATTTCAAATGCAAGTTTATTAAAATTAAATAAAATTAAATGTACAATGCCTTGGTCACACTAGCCACATTACAAGAGCTCAAAAGCTAGATGTGACCAGCGGCTACCCAACAGGACAGCACATATCTAGGTCAAGTGATTTTTGCTGTTCTCTCCAAGCTGATTTAAGCAGTAATGCAAATTCTAACATAGATTATCTTCTTTTACATGCTGTGGAAAAAAAAAATTTTTTTTGAAGCAGACAAGAAGGGAAAAACGTACCAAAGCGTTGTCATTCAAAGACCTTACCAAGAAAATAGATACCCCTTTTGCACAACAGAATATGTCTTCAGTATTGAATGTGAAGCTGCTGTGCCACCATTGATAGAGTATCTCCATCAACTGAATAGGTCCCTTAATTTTCAGTTTATTTTTTTATTCAAAAAATATTTGAATCTGTTGAAGGCTTAGATTTGACATCAGGGGTTATGTATATAGAGGTAAAACCTTGGGTTTGCTTTCTAGCAGATTGTAATTTAATCGTTTAGTCTTTTAGAATGGAACTGCATTGTGAGATTTCTACCTCTAGGAATTTTAACTCTGAAGTGAATTGCCTAACATAATTCTTATGACACATGTTTTCAAGGATTTAATCCTGTTATTTTCCCTCATAAAAATTTCATCTAACTCATACAGTGATTGCTGCAGGAACCGACATCCGAAAGCATGCTTTTGGAAATTACTTTTGTTGCATATAAAACATTGGTAGCAATGTAAATATTTTATCGTAAGTACTTCAGTTATTCCAAAACTAAGAATCAGAAAACACAGAAGGAAAAAAATAATCAACAATTACAGCCTCTGCTCAATTTCATTCTTTCAGGTTTCGAAGCGAAGCAATTTTTTTAAAGGGACTCCTTTAGTTGGCAAAATGCATTAAAGGAGATTACTTCTATAAGACAGATCCCCAGTTTTGGAAACAGGTTCAAAGCGGACGCTGAATACATCTTGGAAATAAAACCTCCCATTTTTCTACCCGCGGCGAACGCACGCTTCTTCTCAGGAGTTTGAACTACCACCAAAGCGCACAGGTCGGCTCCCCGCACACAGGTGTGAAGATTTGGCAAAATTCACCCTCATACCGAGCCGTCGGGGCCCACCTTCAGAACAAAACTAAGGTAGAAGCCGCTATTTAGCTTGTCACATCCTCCAGGCACCCGCATGCACCCCTCCGCCCCCACCGGAGCAGCCCAGCGCGCTAGATTCCCAAGCTCCCCGAGGCGGCAGCCGGCGGCAAGCAGAAAGTCGAGAAAGAGAGAGAGACGACGACCGCGCGTGCGCCGCCGGCCCGCGCATGCGCAGCGCCGGCGGCCGGCGGGTCCGGGGAGGGTGACGGAGACCCGGCCGCCCCGCCCCCGCTCTCCGCTCCGCGCACCCTTTCCGCGCCTCGGCGGTTTCGCTTCCCTTTCCGGGAGCGCAGGCGGCGGCCGTCCAGGTCTCTTTTCCTCTCTTCGGCATTCTCGGCTCCTGCGTTGAGCATGGCGGCTTGGAGCAGGCGAGCTGCCCTGCGACTCTGCGCCACAGGTAATGGCCGCGCGGAGAGGGTCGCGGTCGTTGCTCGCCCCTGGGGCGCTCGGGCAGGGGTCGCCGAACCGGGCGCGGGACGTGCTTGCGGGGTCCAGGCTTCCTGCGGTTCTGCCGCGACCCGACCGAGCGGACGCCGTGGGGTGTTGCCCCGCGGCCCGGCTTTGTTGCAGACCCGGTGCCCACGCGGCCCGGAGGCGGCCGGTGTCCTCCGCGTGGCTTTTCGTGTGGCAGCAAGTTCCAGTAGGCGTGCGGGATGACGCCTTCCCAGCGAGCGGCCGAATCTTGGGTGGGTTTTTTAGGTTCCGAGTCTTATCCTAATATTGGAAGGATATTTGCCGCCCGGGGGGCTAAGAAGGGGCTTGCCGAGGACAGATCATGGTCAAACCGCTGGGCTTGTGCAGGCTCAAAAGTGACCTGAGTGGGTGACAGCCTTCCTCAGCCTCTTCATCCGGCGCCTGGTTCGCTGGTTCTCACTCTGCTGAGTGCCCGGTATGTGCCAGGCTCTGTTCTGTGATAAGTATTATAGGTACAGCTCGATTTTGTTTCTATCAGAGTACGTTTTTTTTAAAAAGAAAAACAGAAACAAAAACAAAAAACCAGAAGAAGAAAGGGGAAAAAACCCAGAATTTTGAATGGCATTTGGCTTCTTTTTAATTGAAGAATTAATTTGATGTTACAGAAGAAGGAGAAATATCGATTTTTATTCCTGCTCCAAAAAGATGGAATAGTAAAAAGGAAAAAATAGAGCAAAAATCTGTTAAAAAAACAAAAAGAAAAACCCTGTGTTTTAAATTAATCTACATAGAACTTGCCTGTCATAGTGCTACTGCATGCAGAGTAAATATTTATTAAATGAATGAACTCCATATGCTTTTGCTTCACTTGTACCCTGGAATGGCTCAATGATGAATTTTTGGGTAGCTTGTAAAAAAATCAAAAACAATTTACAAGTGACTGAACATATGTACAGTACAAGCCAGATGATAAACCAACATGTATGGTATACATTTTGTGTTCTCTTTCTTTTTTTCCAGTTGTTCTACTTGATGTGGCTTTCGGTAAAGGTTTTGTAGAAGATTTAGATGAATCGTGAGTACATGTATTTTTAAATAGTATTTTAACTTTCTCCACTTCTGGTGTCATCTGAATATTTGGCATGGAAATTCTACCTTTTAATAATAGAGACAGTAATGGTCAGTGCTTACATAGGACTCATTTTGTTTCAGGAGTTCTGAGTGCCATATAATAAAAAGGGCTATGTTTAATAGTTTTACCCACTTGTTGAAAGATTAGAAAATTCAGGCAAATCATTCCGTATTCTTTTTTACCATTCTTGCAGTGCTTACCACAATTTACCTTCTATTTGTAGTTTATTTTTCTGTTTTAATCACTACTGAGTGGGCACTGGAATTTGGGGAGTGTCTCATCTTTACCTTTATTGTCCCAGAGCATTCATTCATCACAAGGCCTTGCTTACGTGAGGAGTCCAGCTCTAAGCCAAAATCCTGTCTGTGATGTTTCAGCTACAACTATAGGCAGTTTCAAGGCTCTGCCTGGCAGTCCTCATGGGGAAAACTGCCCTCCCCACACCAGACTTGGTGCACAGCCAGTGCCTTGCAGTCTCTGGAGGGAGCTGTAGTCAAGGACTCATGCAACCCCCACCCCTGGCCACCCTCATGCTTATCTGCCTTCCTAGCCCAGACACCTCAATTTAGGGGTCTCCTTATTTGGGGCTTTGGTTGAGGCACTTTTCTCCAGTTCTCCTCAGAACCTTTCCACTCCTAGCCCTCCTCTTTCCACCCCCTGACCCCACGGGTCCATAAACAGACAAGCTTTTTGTTTAGGACTCCTCAAAGGTGAGATAGTGCCCCCTGTATTCACTCCATCCACCTCACCCTCACCTGGTGCTGTTCTGTGGAGAAATGTGGAACACAGGGGAGCTGGTGTCTCTTTTTGCCTCTTGTCTGCACTGTTGCAGTGAGTGAATAAAGGCTTGATTGCTTTTTTCAGTTTGGTTTGTTGTCCTGATTGACCACCTCAACACCTGTTTGCAAGACAAAATTGAACACAGTGCTGTTCTGGAAGAACAAAAAACTTGAGGCTCCTTGTGGTACTTTGCCAGCCATGCCAGTGGTCTTGGAGAGTGTTAATAGGTTGTTATCAGAAACTTTTCGTTTCCAGTGGGAACCACTGGTCCTTCTCTTTAGCTCCTGACTCATCCAGTGGGTCAAATTAGTGATCCAGTAGAGGGGTTTGTGATCTTCTAGTGATGGGACCAAGATTGTCAGAGACTCTGTGTTCTGAGTTGTGCCAATGAATGTTGTTATGTAAGCATGTCTGTGGTGCTGATGTACACCAGCAGGTTATTGAGACTTGTGCCTTTAATGAAAAAGAGTGTAGAGCCCTTTGAAATGGCTTCACCCAGTGACCCAGAGAGACTGTAGAGACTTGGTTAGTTTGCCTCCATGATGGAGGAGGTAAATTCTGGAAAGACCTCCTTCTTCAGAGTGCCCTTACAGTGGTCACTTAGTCTAAGGAGGAGGTGGGAAGAGGGATGACAATGGACACAAACATTGAGACCCTCCCCTTCCTCAGTTGGGTACTGTCTGGGCTCTGGCATGTTTGGCCTACCTGTGATGAGTTGGACCACCCTTGTATAAGGCTATAGAGGCCCTATGAGTCACCTTGGTGGTCCCTTGGTTCTAGAGTGAGCAGTTTGAACCAGTGGATGATGAGACATAACCAGACTCAGATTTCACATTGTGACTGTCAGCTGCTATTACGCAAGTGAACTTGGTATGCTTGGTATGTAGCAGTTGACATTGCTAATGGCATTTTCAACATCTCTCTCCACTGGGATTATAGCGATCAATTTGCCATCATGTGGAATGGGTTGTGATACCCCTTTAATGTCCTTCCTCAAGGCTACCTAAATTCCCTGGTGATCTGCCATAAAAGGGTAGGCCATGATCTGGAAAAAGTCCCACTCCTGGAGGGAAATTTGACTTTCTGCCATATTGAATACATCTTCCTGGTGGGCTCAGGCAAGGTTATTGCGCAGCAAGGACTGAATACCTTGTTGACCCATGTGAGGCAAAAGCCAGACCATTAACATAGGCAATGTACAAGGCCTGCCTTAGTTTGTCAGAGCTGCTATCACATACCACAAACTAGTTTGGGCTTTAACAAGTTCAAACAACAAGCATTTATTAGTTCATAGTTTTGAGACTAGAAGTTGTTCAAAATCAAGATAACAACAAGGCTTGCTTTCTTCTCGCAAACATGCATTCTGGTACTGGCTACCAGCAGTCCTTGGGATTCCTTGGCTCGTATCTGCTTTCCATCACATAGTGATATCCTCTCTTTTGGCTCTTCTGACTTCATGTTCTCTTTATAAGGCCTCCAATAATCTGGAGTAAACCCTCCTCCCCCACAGATTCCATTCGTTACACCTTAATACAAGTAGTATCTTCAAAAGGTCCTATTTACAATGGGTTCACACCCACAGGGATGTGGGTTAAGATTAACAACGTATGTTTTTAGGGGTACATAATTCAACCTACCACAAGGAACTAGTACCCAAGTGTAATTCTTTGGTGTAATTTGGAAAAGGGCATGGTGTATCACTCCAGAGGAGACAGTTGCCAAGCTTTTACCCCTCCCTGCCCAAAATGAAAAAGAGGCCCAGTGATTGGTGGGTGTATTCA
The DNA here is from genome assembly GCF_015220235.1 of Choloepus didactylus. Lineage (NCBI taxonomy): Eukaryota > Metazoa > Chordata > Mammalia > Pilosa > Megalonychidae > Choloepus > Choloepus didactylus. Next base: position 11,857,174 of record NC_051322.1, read on the forward strand.
GCTACTCCTGCTCTCACATACTCTGTGGGGATCTGATGGCACACATCTACTAGGTTACTAGCAAGGCCACTACTTTTGAGTGGGACACAAACCAACAGGATGTCCTGGAGTTCTCCAGTGAGCTACTCAGGCCACCCTTGCCCGGGGCTCCACCGATCCACAGTTGCCTTTTGAGTTAAAATCTCATAGCCTCTCAGTTTACCAGTAGAGCCTATGGCAGAAGGACACAGGCCAGTGGCACCCATTGGGTTTCTGGACTTGTAACTCCTCGGGTTAGCTAAAAGGTACACACCCTTTGACAGGCAGTTATTGTCATGTGCCTCGGTAGATATTGATCCATGGCTGTGAAGTGGTCTTATAACCAGAAATCCCAGTCATGCTGTGGGTCCAGGCAGAGGCCTCAAATCACCAAGAAGGGGTGACTCAGTAATCCTCTCTAATGAGGTGGAAATGGTACATACAGGAGTGGGTGAAACCTGGCCCAGCTGGGGTCTCACAACCACATGAAACAGTCCCGGGAGCACCCTTCTGTCTCCCAAGCATTTCTCAGCTTGAAACTGCTTCCACCGGCCTGATGGGGGCCCAGGTATAGAGACCTGTCAGACCATGGATGGGCCTGATTCTCTGATGGCTCCTCTGGTTAACTTGTGTTGCCCTCCAACCTGAGAAAGACCTGTACCTTACCAAGTGTGATAACAGATGCTTGGCACACTGGGCAGAGCTTCTTGTAGTATGGATGGGTGTCCAGGCTACCCCAGCAAAGGAGCTGAGCTGTATTTTCCTTAACTCATGGGCTGTGGCTAATGGCCTGGTTATTTGTTCAGGCCAGTAGCAAGTTTCAGACTGGCATATAAAACAAGTCTTACGTATGGGTGAGGCGTTTGGATAAAAATTGGTTCCACTTTTAATAAGCTTTTTGTTACTCATGTGAATGCGTATCAGAAAGGTTCCTACACCGATGAAGGTGAATATGATCAACAAGCAGACTATGCTTGGTAGCTAATCATGGAGACTAAATTGCTCTCTGCCCCAGAGCAAGTAGATGTGTAAACTGATTGCCTCCTGGATTCATGAAATTCACATGAATCCATGGAAATTCACCCATCATCCTATACTGGGCCTACACACGTGGACTGCCGCTCTTGAGAGAAGATGCCAGAACAGAAGATGTCCCCTACCAAACTCTGCCCAAGGCTGAAAATACTCCCCAGGGACCAATCCCTTAAGCCAATGGGAGAGGGTGTATTTGGTAGAAACATCACATTGGAGCCCTTGTCCAATCTAGAGGGATGCTGGATCTTGAGTATAGTTGACACTTTCTCTGGGTTTGGGCTAGCCATCTCATGCACTCCACTGGCTCAGGCCACACTATCCAGGCTTTACAAGACCATCTTTGTTTCCTGTTTGGTTTTCCTGAACACACAATATCTGATTATGGCCCTGGATTTGTGGCCCAAGCTACATATCAGTGAGCTGGATCATGAGCCATGTGATGGACTCTCCATGCTCCCTGTGACCCCCAAGTTGCAGGGGTGTTTGAGTGTTTTGATGGACAATTAAAGGGGGGCTTAAATGGTGGATAAGAGGGAACAAGATAACCCTAGACTGGACTTGACATATTCAGGCAAGCAGACTGGGTTCTCAGTTCAGCAGTATCCCAAAGGGTACTTCTTATTTGCATCATGTTTGACCAAGTTGTTCTGGCCCTTCAGTTGAATGCCTTAACAATTACTGACAGCTTGGTCTCTGTGGAGGATCCTGCAAGGATCTCTTCTTTGATCCCTTCCCAAAGATTCAAAAATCATTTGGTGATCAGGACAACGAGTGGGAAGGAGTAGTCTCCTTCTCTCCTTACTCCTTTGGTGTATGGGTTTTTACCTACAAGGACCTTGAAAGTAGCAAACATCAATTTGGGTCTCTAGTTCAATAATTTACTTAAGGTGGCCCTACAGCATTGCCCAGGGTAACCCCATGGGATGGGTATCAGCATATAAAATAGAAGTCTTTACAAAGCCACAAGAAGATCCAAGCCAAAAGATTTCGGTTCACTACCCTGGGGGATTGATCAAGGGTGCTGTCCTTTCCTGTGGTACAGGACAGACTGTCCACGTCACAGTCAGTGGGGAGGAGTCCCCCCGAATGAGAACTCAAGCACGTTCAGCCCTGAGAGCCTGGATGGGGGGGGGGGGGGCGGGGAAGAGGATCTAACCTCTCTTCTCTGTCCTACAGGGTAGCCCATGTGACTCGCGCTTCTCTGAATTAGTTGGTATGCCTGTTCCAACTACTGCAACCCTGAATTTGATGAGCTGTTGGATATGTCACCACCACCTGATATTACAGATAAACCTTAGATTAGTGTGCCACTGAGTGCCACAGACAGACATTTCTCTAACCATGGGCCTCTTTCTGGGTTTTCATTGATACCCCAGCCTTATTAATATGGACCTGGTACCTAGCCGCTACTGGACTCTTACACCGGGGGAGCAAAATGCCTCCCTAAATGTCAACTCACTCCTCTCAAAGATGGGGGCAACTGCAACATCTGGAGGAGGGTCATGGGATTCACTGTGGGGATAATTTTGGCTGTGATGGTGGAGTCTTCTCTTGCCCTCTACATACACTCGTCTCCACCCTATGTAAACTCTTCAATTCTATCCATGGACTATGCATGATAGTCATGGATTCTTTTTTTTTTTTTTTTTTTTTTTTGTTCTTTGTATGCATTCTCTTTTTTTTTTTTTTTAATCATCATTTTATTGAGATATATTCACATACCACGCAGTCATACAAAACAAATTGTACTTTCGATTGTTTACAGTACCATTACATAGTTGTACATTCATCACCTAAATCAATCCCTGACACCTTCATTAGCACACACACAAAAATAACAAGAATAATAATTAGAGTGAAAAAGAGCAATTGAAGTAAAAAAGAACACTGGGTACCTTTGTCTGTTTGTTTCCTTCCCCTACTTTTCTACACATCCATCCATAAACTAGACAAAGTGGAGTTTGGTCCTTATGGCATTCCCAATCCCACTGTCACCCCTCATAAGCTACATTTTTATACAACTGTCTTCGAGATTCATGGGTTCTGGGTTGTAGTTTAATAGTTTCAGGTATCCACCACCAGCTACCCCAATTCTTTAGAACCTAAAAAAGGTTGTCTAAAGTGTGCGTAAGAGTGCCCACCAGAGTGATCTCTCGGCTTGTTTTGGAATCTCTCTGCCACTGAAGCTTATTTCATTTCCTTTCACATCCCCCTTTTGGTCAAGAAGATGTTCTCCATCCCACGATGCCGGGTCTACATTCCTCCCCGGGAGTCATATTCCACGTTGCCAGGGAGATTCACTTCCCTGGGTGTCTGATCCCACGTAGGGGGGAGGGCAGTGATTTCACCTTTCAAGTTGGCTTAGCCAGAGAGAGAGGGCCACATCTGAGCAACAAAGAGGCATTCAGGAGGAGACTCTTAGGCACAAATACAGGGAGGCCTAGCCTCTCCTTTGCAGCAACCGTCTTCCCAAGGGTAAAACTTATGGTAGAGGGCTCAACCCATCAAACCACCAGTCCCCTATGTCTGTGGTCATGTTAGCAACCATGGAAGTGGGGTAGGCGAATACCCCTGCATTCTCCACAGGCTCCTCAAGGGGGCACTACATCTTTTTTTTTTTTTCCTTGTTTGTCTTTTTTCTTTTTTTTTTTTTTTTTTTAACTTTCCCTTCTTTTTTAAATCAACTGTATGAAAAAAAAAGTTAAAAAGAAAACAAACATACAATAAAAGAACATTTCAAAGAGACCATAACAAGGGAGTAAGAAAAAGACAACTAACCTAAGATAACTGCTTAACTTCCAACATGTTCCTACTTTACCCCAAGAAAGTTACATAATATAGCAACATTTCAGTGAACTTGTTCCTACTACATCCATCAGAAATTAACAGACCATAGTCATTTCTGGGCATCCCCAGAACGTTAAATAGCTTATCTGTTCTTCTTGGATTATTGTTCCCCCTTCCTTAATTGCTCTCTACTGCTAGTTCCCCTACATTCTACATTATAAACCATTTGTTTTACATTTTTCAAAGTTCACATTAGTGGTAGCATATAATATTTCTCTTTTTGTGCCTGGCTGATTTCGCTCAGCATTATGTCTTCAAGGTTCATCCATGTTGTCATATGTTTCACCAGATCGTTCCTTCTTACTGCCGCGTAGTATTCCATCGTGTGTATATACCACATTTTATTTATCCACTCATCTGTTGAAGGACATTTGGGTTGTTTCCATCTCTTGGCAATTGTGAATAATGCTGCTATGAACATTGGTGTGCAGATATCTGTTCGTGTCACTGCTTTCCGATCTTCCGGGTATATACCGAGAAGTGCGATCGCTGGATCGAATGGTAGCTCTATATCTAGTTTTCTAAGGAACTGCCAGACTGACTTCCAGAGTGGCTGAACCATTATACAGTCCCACCAACAATGAATAAGAGTTCCAATTTCTCTACATCCCCTCCAGCATTTGTAGTTTCCTGTTTGTTTAATGGCAGCCATTCTAACCGGTGTTAGATGGTATCTCATTGTGGTCTTAATTTGCATCTCTCTAATAGCTAGTGAAGCTGAACATTTTTTCATGTGTTTCTTGGCCATTTGTATTTCCTCTTCAGAGAACTGTCTTTTCATATCTTTTGCCCATTTTATAATTGGGCTGTCTGTACTATTGTCATTGAGTTGTAGGATTTCTTTGTATATGCAAGATATCAGTCTTTTGTCAGATACATGGTTTCCAAAAATTTTTTCCCATTGAGTTGGCTGCCTCTTTACCTTTTTGAGAAATTCCTTTGAGGTGCAGAAACTTCTAAGCTTGAGGAGTTCCCATTTTTCTATTTTCTCTTTTGTTGCTTGTGCTTTGGGTGTAAAGTCTAGGAAGTGGCCTCCTAATACAAGGTCTTGAAGATGTTTTCCTACATTATCTTCTAGGAGTTTAATGGTACTTTCTTTTATATTGAGATCTTTGGTCCATTTTGAGTTAATTTTTGTGTAGGGGGTGAGGTAGGGGTCCTCTTTCATTCTTTTGGATATGGATATCCAACTCTCCCAGCCCCATTTGTTGAAAAGACCATTATGGCTCAGCTCGGTGACTTTGGGGGCCTTATCAAAGATCAGTCGGCCATAGATCTGAGGGTCTATCTCTGAATTCTCAATTCGATTCCATTGATCTATATGTCTATCTTTGTGCCAGTACCATGCTGTTTTGGCAACTGTGGCTTTATAATAAGCTTCAAAGTCAGGGAGTGTAAGTCCTCCCACTTCGTTTTTCTTTTTTAGAGTGTCTTTAGCAATTCGAGGCATCTTCCCTTTCCAAATAAATTTGATAACTAGCTTTTCCAAGTCTGCAAAGTAGGTTGTTGGAATTTTGTTTGGGATTGCATTGAATCTGTAGATGAGTTTGGGTAGAATTGACATCTTAATGACATTTAGCCTTCCTATCCATGAACATGGAATATTTTTCCATCTTTTAAGGTCCCCTTCTATTTCTTTTAGTAGAGTTATGTAGTTTTCTTTGTATAGGTCTTTTACATCTTTGGTTAAGTTTATTCCTAGGTACTTGATTTTTTTAGTTGCTATTGAAAATGGTATCTTTTTCTTGAGTGTCTCTTCAGTTTGTTCATTTCTAGCATATAGAAACATTACTGACTTATGTGCATTAATCTTGTATCCCGCTACTTTGCTAAATTTGTTTATTAGCTCTAGTAGGTGTATCGTTGATTTTTCAGGGTTTTCTAGATATAAGATCTTATCATCTGCAAACAATGACAGTTTTACTTCTTCTTTTCCAATTTGGATGCCTTTTATTTCTTTGTCTTGCCGGATTGCCCTGGCTAGCACTTCCAGCACAATGTTGAATAACAGTGGTGACAGCGGGCATCCTTGTCTTGTTCCTGATCTTAGAGGGAAGGCTTTCAGTCTCTCACCATTGAGTACTATGCTGGCTGTGGGTTTTTCATATATGCTCTTTATCATGTTGAGGAAGTTTCCTTCAATTCCTACCTTTTGAAGTGTTTTTATCAAAAAGGGATGTTGGATTTTGTCAAATGCTTTTTCAGCATCTATTGAGATGATCAATTGATTTTTCCCTTTCGAGTTTTTAATGTGTTGTAATACATTGATTGTTTTTCTTATGTTGAACCATCCTTGCATGCCTGGAATGAACCCCACTTGGTCATGGTGTATGATTTTTTTAATGTGTCTTTGGATTCGATTTGCAAGTATTTTGTTGAGGATTTTTGCATCTATATTCATTAGGGAGATTGGCCGGTAGTTTTCCTTTTTTGTAGCATCTTTGCCTGGTTTTGGTATTAGATTGATGTTAGCTTCATAAAATGAGTTAGGTAGTGTTCCATTTTTTTCAATGTTTTGAAAGAGTTTGAGTAAGATTGGTGTCAGTTCTTTCTGGAAAGTTTGGTAGAATTCCCCTGTGAAGCCATCTGGCCCTGGGCATTTATTTGTGGGAAGATTTTTGATGACTGATTGGATCTCTTTGCTTGTGATGGGTTGGTTGAGGTCTTCTATTTCTTCTCTGGTCAGTCTAGGTTGTTCATATGTTCCAGGAAATTGTCCATTTCTTCTACATTATCCAGTTTGTTGCCATACAGTTGTTCATAATATCCTCTTATAATTTTTTTAATTTCTTCAGGATCTGCAGTTATGTCACCTTTTTCATTCATTATTTTGTTGATATGGGTCTTCTCTCTTTTTGATTTTGTCAGTCTAGCTAGGGGCTTGTTAATCTTGTTGATCTTCTCAAAGAACCAACTTTTGGTGATATTTATCCTCTCTATTGTTTTTTTGTTCTCTATGTCATTTATTTCTGCTTTAATCCTTGTTATTTTTTTTCTTGTACTTGGTTTAGGATTGGTTTGCTGTTCATTTTCTAGCTTCTTCAGTTGATCCATTAGTTCTTTGATTTTGGCTCTTTCTTCCTTTTTAATATATGCATTTAGTGCTATAAATTTCCCCCTTAGCACTGCTTTTGCTGCATCCCATAGGTTTTGGTATGTTGTGTTCTCATTTTCATTCGTCTCTATATATTTAGCAATTTCTCTTGCTATTTCTTCTTTAACCCACTGATTGTTTAGGAGTGTGTTGTTTAACCTCCAGGTATTTGTGAATTTTCTAAGTCTCTGATGGTTATTGACTTCTAATTGTATTCCATTGTGGTCAGAGAATGTGCTTTGAATAATTTCAATCTTTTTAAATTTATTGAGGCTTGTTTTATGTCCCAGCATATGATCTATTCTGGAGAAAGTTCCGTGAGCACTAGAAAAGTATGTGTATCCTGGTGATTTGGGATGTAATGTCCTGTAGATGTCTGTTAAATCTAATTCATTTATCAGATTGTTTAGGTTTTCAGTTTCCTTATTCGTCTTCTGTCTGGTTGATCTATCTATAGGAGAGAGTGATGTGTTGAAGTCTCCCACAATTATTGTGGAAACATCAATTGCTTCCTTTAGTTTTGCCAGTGTTTCTCTCATGTATTTTGTGGCACCTTGATTGGGTGCATAGACATTTACGATTGTTATTTCTTCTTGCTGAATTGCCCCTTTTATTAGTATGTAGTGGCCTTCTTTGTCTCTCAAAACATCCCTGCATTTGAAGTCTATTTTATCTGAGATTAATATTGCTACACCTGCTTTCTTTTGGCTGTAGCTTGCATGAAATATTTTTTTCCATCCTTTCACTTTCAGTTTCTTTGTGTCCCTGTGTCTAAGATGAGTCTCTTGTATGCAACATATTGATGGTTCATTTTTTTTGATCCATTCTGCGAATCTATATCTTTTAATTGGGGAGTTTAATCCATTTACATTCAATGTTAAAACCGTGAAGGCATTTCTTGAATCGGCCATCTTATCCTTTGGATTATGTTTGCCATATTTTTCCCTCTCTCTATTAATATCCTTTATTGTACCCATACCGAATCTCTTTAGTACTGAACCTTTCTCCAAGTCTCTCTGTCCTGTCTTTGTTTCTCTGTTTGTAGGGCTCCCTTTAGTATCTCCAGTAGGGCAGGTCTCTTGTTAGCAAATTCTCTCAGCATTTCTTTGTCTGTGAAAAATTTAAGCTCTCCCTCAAATTTGAAGGAGAGCTTTGCTGGATAAAGTATTCTTGGTTGGAAATTCCTCTCACTCAGAATTTTAAATATATCGTGCCACTGCCTTCTCGCCTCCATGGTGGCTGCTGAGTAGTCACTACTTAGTCTTATGCTGTTTCCTTTGTATGTGGTGAATTGCTTTTCTCTTGCTGCTTTCAGAACTTGCTCCTTCTCTTCTATGTTTGACAGTGTGATCAGTATATGTCTCGGAGTGGGTTTTTTTTGGATTTATTCTATTTGGAGTTCGCTGAGCATTTATGATTGTGTATTTATGTTGTTTAGAAGATTTGGGAAGTTTTCCCCAACAATTTCTTTGAATACTCTTCCTAGACCTTTACCCTTTTCTTCCCCTTCTGGACACCAATGAGTCTTATATTCGGACGTTTCATATTATCTATCATATCCCTGAGGTCCATTTCGAGTTTTTCAATTTTTTTCCCCATTCTTTTATGCTTTCATTTTCCATTCTGTCATCTTCCAGGTCACTGATTCGTTGTTCACCTTCCTCTAGTCTTGTACTATGAGTGTCCAGAATCTTTTTAATTTGGTCAACAGTTTCTTCAATTTCCATAAGATCATCCATTTTTTTATTTAGTCTTGCAATGTCTTCTTTATGCTCTTCTAGGGTCTTCTTGATTTCCTTCATATCCTGTACTATGGTCTCATTGTTCATCTTTAGTTCTTTGAGTAGCTGCTCTAGGTGCTGTGACTCTTCTGGTCTTTTGATTTGGGTGCTTGGGCTTGGGTTATCCATATCGTCTGGTTTTTTCATATGCTTTATAATTTTCTGTTGTTTTTGGCCTCGTGGCATTTGCTGAACTTGATAGGGTTCTTTTAGGGTTTGTAGACCTATTGAAGTCCTTATCTCTAATTTATCAGATCTACAGCTTCGTGGAGTACACTTTCTCTAACTAACCAGCAGGTGGCGTCCACGAGCCACCTGTTCTCCACAAGCCAGATCTCCCCTGCTTAGCCTTTTTGGTGAGTGGGGGAGTGAGTCTTGTGGGGCCCAATTGGTGTACCAAGCTTGTGTGTGTAGTTGGTGTTGCCTGCCCTGTATGTGGGGCGTGTTTCTGGGCAGTCGGGGAGGGGGGGTGGCCCTAACAATCAAATCTCCCTGATGATCCTAGAGTTTTAAAGCTGCTGCAATAGTCTAATCCTTCAGTTCAGTCCTGCCACAGTTTGTCTCTGCCACTGACCCACAAGTCTTTGGTATTGGCGTATGGCTCCTGAGACTTGCAAGTGGGCCCCTCTTCCAGGCTGTGCACCCCGGGTCCTCTGTTGAGGGATGACTGTGCTATGTCACAGGTGAGTGCCGTCCCCCCAGGGCCGTTCTGGGCTGCTGGGCTGTGTAGGGAGGCTCCCAGTCTGCTCAAATGATGGCTGAATGGGGCTTTGTTAATTCACACTGCTCCACCTTCCCAGGTCTGGGACATTCAGCTGAGGTTGCAGGGAAGGCTAATGTCCACTCCCAGTTTTGTGGTGTGTGCCTGTTATTTGAAGCACTTCCGTCACACTGGGTTGTCTGGGGCAGCTCTGGGCTATGGGGCTGGCGATGGGCAGGAGTGTTTCCTGTCCACCAGGATGGTGGCTGTGAGCGGACACCCCCCTTTTCTTGGGAAGTTGTGTTGTTTAGTGAATTTTCTCAGCCACTGGATTATTGCCTTTTGTCTCAGAGCTCTCTTAGTTCTGCTCTTGACTTGACGTGCCCAAATTGCAATTCTTTGAAGCTTTCTGTATTGAGCTTCTTAGAGTAATTGTTTTAGAAAAAGCAAAGAGGATTTAAAAAAAAAAAAAAAACGGCCCTCCTCAGAGATCTAATGGGTTATTGAAATGCTAATAGACAAAGCAACCAGGGCCATTAAGGAAAGGTCCACAGGGCAGAGAGATCAGCTTTGCTTCGGGATTTGCATATGCGCCTCAAGGCCTGAGCTCCGCCCTTCCCCTTTCTGTGTTCACCAGAACTCCAAAAATCCTCTGCTTTTATTTTGGAGTTTTTCGAGTTGTTTTTTTTCTATGCCTGTCTCCTCTCTGCTGGGCTGGCTGCTCTCAGAGTCTCTGGTGTCTGGTCTCAGTCTATCTATGGTTGGAGTTTGAATCAGTAGAATGAGTTTTCGATAAGAGCAGCCACTGCAGTTCTCCCTTCTCCTTCCCGGAGCTGACAGCCCCTCCTCCCCCGGGACTGAGCCTGGCAGGGAGGGCCGCGGGTCCCCTGGCCGCAAAAACTTACAGATTTCGCTGATCTCAGCAGTTCCACGTTTTCATGAGTGTTGTATGAAGTATGCCCAAAGACAGATTGCTCTGTGATGTCCAGTCCACGCAGTTCCTGGCTTTTTACCTACTTTCCTGGAGGAGTAACTAAAACTTACAGCTCACCAGTCTGCCATCTTGCCCCACCTCCAGTCATGGATTCTTAAACTCTCATTCCTGTGTGCACCCCTTGTGTTGTTTCTTTTGCGGAAACCAGACCTTCTCTTGTCTTTCTCCTCCCAATATAATGTGTACATATGGGGCATAGGTGAGAGACTTCCAAGTATTAAAAACAACCCTGCCCGTTGGACATGTCTCTAAGTAAAGCAGGAGCTCCAAAACCAGATGTCTCCTCATTATTTGGGGGTATTGTCACGTAGCATTACCAGCTCTGCTTGCTTGTATGTATGCTTTAAGCAGTTTCTGTTTTGTTTTTTTTTCCTATTTTGTGGGTTATCCAATTAAAAAAGGTGGTGTGCAACCTGTCCTTGACCCTTGCTGAGGTTATTAATGATACTGTCTTAGCTTTGGAGGCCAAACAGACCAGCCTCAACCCCTTGGCCCAGGTAGTGTTGGCTAAACACATAGTCTGACTTCCTGCTGGCCAGCCATGGAGGGGTCTGTGCACTTTCCAGTTCTTTGTGTGGTACCTGGGTTAGTGAAAGTTGCAAAGTAGAATAGTCCATCATGAGTTGGAGATAAAAGGCTTCCTGGTTCTCTAGGGTAGAGCTGTGATGGGCTATGGGATAGCTCTTCCTGGCTTGCCAACAGTTGGGGCCATAGCTACATTCACTCCTCTAGGAAGGCCTGATCATCCTGCTTGGAGTGATTTTGATCATGTTCCTGGTCTTCTGTTGCCTCAGACAGATCAAACTGTTATGGTCACAGCCCTTCAGTATCTGGCCCATTTGTGTCCCCATAAAGGGTCAAGGGTGGAGTTGAGGAGTCCAACTCCAGGCCAGAATTCCATATATGACATTTTGGCCCTGACTAGGCAATTACAAGACTTTGCCTGGCAGGCATCACAAAGGGGAAGAAGCCCTCTCCACCCAGACGTGGTGCACAGTCAGTGCTTTTCAGTGTCTGGAGGGAGTTGAATTCAAGGACTTGGGCCCCCTGGGCCAGCCATGCTCATAGACATGTCTGCATCCCTAGCCCAGCCACCTACATTTGGAGGCCTCCTTGCTGGGGGCCTGGGCTGAGGCTCTTTTCTTCACTTGAACTTAGTGCATTTCCATTCTCAGCCTTTCTCCTCCTACCCCGTGGACTTTTTGTCTTAACTACAGGTTTAAGGGTTTTATTAAAACATCCCCCCAAAGAACTGTTGTTATTCATTCAATATAGATTGAATACAAATCAGTGTACCTTGAACATAGGCACTAGGAGATGGAAATAAACTTTCTTCCCTCAAATAGCATATTTATGATTGCACAATGTGTAAATTACTACAACACTTGTGGAAGTTTATAAGGATCATAAAGAAGATATGGGTGATATGGAGAGACCAGTTGTTTCTAGCTGTGGGGAATTGAGGAAGGCATGGAGTTAGTAGTGCTTTCAGCTGGATGGGATTTGAACATGTGCAAGAATTTAGATGGTCAGATGAATATTGTGAACTTCACTGTGGTAAACACCAGAGAGTCTCTGTGGAAACTATAGGGTGCTTGTATTTGGGGGAAAAATAAGTTGAAGCCAGGGGTGTTTAGGAGTTTGGACTTTTGTTTTCTGCAGGTCATAGGAAGCCTTAGAAGTTGTCAAGAGAGTAACATGATCAGAACTGTGCTTTAGAAAGATTCTTTGGCATTGGGGCCATGATCAACCCCAGGTTTGGTGGTTTGTTGGCAGAACTAGCAGAACATACGGGATTCAGCCTATAATCACTATCAGCAAAGGGAAAAGGCACATGGGGTGAAGTCCTCAGGAAGCCAGGCACAAGTTTCCAAGGACTCTCTCAATGGATTCGCACCAGATGCACTTAATTCCTCCAGCAATGAGTTGTAACAACACGTGTGAAATGTTATCTGCCAGGATGCTCTTTAGAGGCTCAGTGTCTAGGGTTTTTAATTGGGACAGGTCACACAGGCAGCCTTTGCCTAGCATGTACCATAATTCCGGACTCCCATAAAGAAAGCACGTGTTCAGTATACATCCTGTTGTTTGCACGGTTTAGGTACAGTGAGCCGCCCTTACCAGGATGATGGGAGCCAAGTTCATAGATGCCAGCCCAGGGCCAGCCTTGCAAGCAGGCCTTTCTAAAGATCGCAGCCTCAGACCTGCACCGTTAACTTTTCTACACACGTGAAATGGAATAGAAGGAAGAGTAGCTTAGGTGTCTATCTTTGTTTCTACTAAGTCCTACTTTCATTGCATTTTTCAGATTATTTACTCCTAACTGTCCCTTACCAATTTTCTGTTTTTATTGTTGAAGTTTTTATTGGACAGATTAAGATATAGAGGTCACTGAGTAAAATTGTACACAAAGATGTATTGAAAATAATTTCTTCTGAGCTCTTATATTTACTGGTTTATCATCCCTGCCTATACTATTGTGTAGTAAAGTGGATACAAACATAAAATCAAAAATTTGTTTTTGTTTTTAGGTTTAAAGACAATCGAAAAGATGACATTTGGCTTGTAGATGTGAGTATGTAAATTTTATATACTAATTTACCCTCCCCACCACCATTTTAAGTATTACTTTCTATTCTCCTCCCAAATATGATAATATATGGTTTGTGCTTTATATGTCTTACTCAGTTTATTTTCTCAGTTATTATTGTATAGGTTTATGTGTTACAACGAACCCTAGAGACTTAAGGTTTCTGGAATGGAACCTGTTGGTGATAAAATTCTAAGGGTACGGGCATTAGGAGGATTAGAAGGAACCTGTTTTATGATGAGGTCAATGTTTGGATTATGTCTTAGGGAAATTATGGTATGATATTACAGAATTCACTCTTGTTTCTTCATATTTTCCAAGAAATTGAGTATACTAATACCATTCAGTAGTCAGAAATCGTATTTTCATCTTAGTAGAGAAAAAAGTGAAATTTTTATCTTCTTTTCCCCACTTTCAAGTTTGGGATATATTTAAACCCTTGATGTTTGGAATCTGCTTTAAAATGCCACAGCCAGAAAGTAGAGTGGCAGCAGAAAAGATGAAACAAAGCCAGAAGAGTGGCAGAGTTGATTATTGAAGCTAAGCAGTAGGGTGTGGGGTCCATTGCTTAATCTTCTCTCTCTCCCATTGTATATGTTTGATTATGTCCATAGTATAAGATTCAAAAAAAATCTTATTTCCTGAAAGTACAAGTACAGGCAGTTTGTTACACCATTTTACTTGGTGCATCCAAAAGCCACCACAGGCTTCTGCTGGAGAATGACAGTCTGTGCTTTTGGTTTATCAGCCTGACGTGTCCTGTGACCGAGCCTTAGAGCAAGCCTGGGGCCAGGTTCTTAGTGATCTCCCATGTCTTGCCAATGGCTAGGCTGAAAGTCAGTAAAGACACCAACTGTGTTGGAAATTTTGGAATAGAAATAGTTTTGATGCTTATCATTAATATTCAGGGGGTCGGCATATGGTATATTCAGTGTCTTCTGTGACTTCATTTTATGTAGAACATGGACACATTCATTTGGAAGAAAGACTTTTTATTTAAATTGTCTATCTGTTTAAAACCAGTATCCATAGTGATTTCACAAGAACTTAAAATAGTGTCAATGTTGAGGTTATTCTAGGAGTTAACCTAAGATGATGTGTGTGTGATCTTTTATTATGTGAGCAGTTGAAAAATCGTATTTAAACTTTTTGTCTAAAACAGATTATTAGCAGGTCATTTAGTCAGAGATGATTAAGATTGAAGTTCACATTAGCACAACATTTTAGTGGTTGTCTTTCTTTTTTTTTTTTTTTCTTTAAACAAGTTTTATGCACCGTGGTGTGGCCATTGTAAAAAACTGGAACCGATTTGGAATGAAGTTGGTCTCGAGATGAACAGCATTGGTTCTCCAGTTAAAGTTGGAAAGATGGATGCTACTTCCTATTCCAGTAAGCATGTGTTCAGCTTATTGTTTTACTCCTCACACAGAGAAACTGATTTAATTACATGTAGCGGTATTCAGGGTGGCAGGAAGAAATATTTTCTTTATTTGTGTAAAATTAAAGTTGTTAATTTAAGGCTGTATTTTATGAGGTAAATGAGTTAGCCATGAATGTCTAATGTATACTGTGTGCTAATTTTATGCCTATCATATACATGTAGGCCATTGTTCCTCCTGGGAGCCCATCTGAAGAGACAGCTTACATGAGGCAACTACACAGTTGAATGTTAAACTGTTGGTGTTTTGTGATTTAAGAATGAGAGTTTGTTGTATATTAGATTAGTCTGAGATGGTTTGGAGGAATACAGAGGAATTTGAAGGATGAATAGAGTTAGGATAAGTAGAGGTGAGGATGGAGAAGGTATTTGTGTTAGCTGAGAATCACAGTTGAAAATGAGCTTAATGAGTGTGTATCAGGGAATAGAATGTCTAAAGTGGAGGTCAGCAAACTGGCCTGTGGGTCAGGCCAGATCTGGCCTGCCACCTGTTTTTGTAAGTAAAGTTGTGTTAGAACACAGTCACACTCATTTGTTTACTATTGTCTGTGACTGCTTTCGTGCTACAGTGGCAGGCTTGAGTAGTTGTGGCAGAGACTGTATGCCCTGCAAGCCTTAAGTGTTTACTATCTATGTACAGAAAAATGCTTAAAAGGCTTAGGAAAGGGAGAAATTAAATTTAGAGAAGTATGAGGCATTATAAAAATTTGGAAAGAACATGGCTTCAGAATACTGACCTGGATTCAAATCCTGGTTCTGCCTATTACTTTTCTGTGTAATGACGGGAGTTTCTTAATATCCCTAGGCTCTGTTTTCCACACTGATAATATGTAACTGCAATACCTTTTTATTAGTGCTTTTGAGATTGGAATGGTGTAACACATGTAAAGTCCCTTATAGTTTTTGGTAAATATAGGCTCCCTTTCCCTTTAGTTAATGAAGTGGAAGATTGCAATGCCTATTTCTTTTCAGGAAATCAGCATTATACTATGGCTTACGCTTTTTAGCAAGATAGAACTAAATTTTAATCCCAGCTCTCCTGCCATGTCTTAGTTTTGTGTCTTTGGGAAAGTACTTAGCATTTCTTAGTCTTAGTTTCCATGTCTGTACAAAGAGAGAGTGGTAGTCCTTAAGGTTGTAAGGACTATATTAATATTTTATATTCAAAAACCTCTAGCACAATGGCTAGCATATATAAGGTAATAAAGGATAATATCAGAGTATTAAGGGCCTTTCAGGTCAGACAGTGTTTTAGATTTTATCAGTTGTCAATAGGGAGGTAATGCATATTTTTGAGAAGGCAAGTAACTTCATGAAAACATTTCTGGGCTTTTGGCTGTAACATGTACAATGGAACAGAGTGGTCAGAGGCAGGTAGATAATCTAAATCTCATTTTGCATGAGTCTAGATGTAGGATATTAGGTGTAGGATTGGGGGGTGGCAGTGGTGTGAAGAGGAACCAGAAACTCTAAGACCTTTTCAGGGGCGAATCACAGATACGATAGATCAATTCTGTGATGTAAAGAACAATTGAAAATAGTTGTACTAGGGTCTTAGCTTTGATGCTGAATTATACTATTAGTAGTTGTATAGAAAAGAATGATAAATTTAATTTTCATTCGTTTGCATGTTAGCAACTGTTTTGAATTTGTGCTTTGTGCTTTTTGAAGTTTGGAAATAGGGAACTATAGTGCAGGTGATTTTAGAGCTGAAATTGTTGAGCCACACAAATAAATTGTTGAAAGTTTGAAAAGAATTGAGATCAATGGCAGAAAGTTAACACTGAGAAAGAGAATGTTTGAATTGTGCTTTCTTAAAATAAACTTTTAGCAGTGTTTAAGAAATTTTTAATTAGAATTCCTTTTGACTGTTGCTCGTGAAGTAAGTCTTTTTCTAAACATATGTTGATTAGATATGAATACACACAGATGTACATTTGTTCATAGAGTCATTCATTCATTTATTCACTAAATCAGTATTTACTATTGTTTGTTAAAGCCCTGTACTAGCATCTACAGATTAAAGAAAGATCAAAACACATGCTGCCTGCCCTAGAAATACTTATAACCTAATGGGGGAGAAAGATGAGCTAACAAACAGTCTTAAAGATGGTAAACCTCTTCAGGGATGGCAGTGCAGGGAATGAATATATATATACGTAACACAATATCTTGAACCATCTAGCTTTGGAAAAAACGGAAAGGGAAGCTGGCATTTACTGAGGATAGCCCTATGCTAGGTACTGTGATGGGTGCTTTATATACTTTTTTTTTTCTCATTTGCTCTTTGGATAGGGAATATATTGTACCTCGCTTCTCCCCATCTCCCACCTTGCACACCAACCTGTGTGGTGATACATGCTTATAAATCTTTGTGACTGCTTGCATCATGCAAACATGGTTTATTGAAAAATCATCCTTTTATAAAAGAGTTGCAGAGTCAGCATTCATCTGGGAGATATTTAATGAATGCTTGCCATATGCCAGGCACGTTGTAGGAGCTGGTGATGCATCAGTGAGCAAAACAGACAAAATTTCTGCTCTCATGGAACTTGCATTCTAGTGGGAAGAGACAAACTAATTGATAAACCTAAGTAAATTGTCTGGTGTTATATATTATTGGCTTCTATTTGGTGTCATTGATGAATACATTATCCACTTAATTATAGCATCAAGATGTTTAAGTGCTGTAGAGAAAAATACTATCTTCCCAGAATTGAAAAAAAGAAGTTGACAGGTATCCAATAGCTACTAAGGATTGCAAGTAGGTTTTTGATTTATAACTCTTAAGTTTCCTTAAATACTCTGAGACAGATCTAAATTGGAGTTTTAGTAGAACTTGCAATCAAATAAGTAAAGAAATTGGAAAAAAGTTTTTCAAGCCATCTGTCAACATTATTCTGTGACTGACTATAGAGTACTAAGGGAGTAGGTACATCATAGATACCTGTTCTGACTGCATGGGTCCCTTCTCAGACAAACACGCTCTCAGTGTTTCTCAAAGCACAGTCTGCTCTGTAGGCTCCCCTGCATTAGGGTTACCCAGGATACTTGTAAGTTCAGATTTCAAAGACCCACACCTGCCCTACTGAATGAGAATTTGCAGTCATGAGAATTTGTACTTTTAACATGTTCTTCAGGTGACTCTGTTGTACACTTAAGTTGGAGAACCACACAGTAGAATACTATTTTGATTGATATTTATAGGATTTTGATGTAGGTTGGAATAGGATTTATTAAAAGTGATTACTTGTAGAAAATTGGAGTCTTTGAGGGTAGCTTATTTCTCATTCATGTAATTGGGATAGTTGAAAGCAAATGCCTTCAGATTCACTTAGCCTAACAAATTTCTGTGCACAGATTTCTTGACCCAGAGAAATTTGAACTATTACGATTTATCCTGCCCTTTGTGTTTGGAATGGTACCAAAAACTTCCTGAGGCACGGTGTTGTGATAATATAATCAAATAACATGTTTAAAAAGCTGTCTGTTGACCATTGTACATTCATGTATGGATTTTACCCTCTCTTTTTGTACATGTCACTTCAAAAATGAGAGTGAAAATGGTTTCTCATTCAGAAGGTAAACACTGATATGATGCTACCTGGAATGGTGCACTGATTCTTTTAGAAAACCACTGACATTCTGCCTGTTTACTCCCAAACCTTAGTGTGACACTGTTTTATGGTAAAGATCATGTTTTGCTTCTCTTTGGTATGTGAGCTTGCGGCAGCATTTCATGAATAACATTCTTATTTTGATTTCTTGGTAACAGATTGTATTTGCAAATTAGTTTTACCTTTCTGGATTATAAGCTCGTTTTGGGGGTTTCTCAATCTTCGCATTATCTTTGGGCCTGCTAATTCTTTGGGGGGCAGAGGGGGTGGGATGGTTCCTGTGCATTTCAGGATATGTGGCAGCATCCCTGTCCTCCACCCACTGCCACCCCGGATGTGGTAGCCAAATATGTCTCCAGACATTGCCGAATGTCCCTGGGTGCAAAATTGCCCCTAGCTGAAAACCTGGGCTGTATTTTATACCCTTTTCAACATGTTAGACACATCATGACACTCAGTAAATACTAAGAAATATAGTAGTTTGAGCTTCTCAGACCCTTTTATAAATGTAGTAATAGAAGTACCAGAGGGAAATGACTCAGTAATTTCAAACACCAAAGTTAGAGACAGAATTGGGCCCAGAATCCGAGCTTTGCATGATCTGCTTCTAAGGACATCTCTGCCATCAAGTATTGTTTTATCAAGGAGAAAACAGAAATGAAATAGAGGGGTTCATTCTTAACATCATTTTATGAACATTTGAAAATTGTAAAACTTAAAGGGAAATTATTCATGTTACAAAGGAGTTCATCAGGTTTCTATAACAATCATTCTTCTCTAATACGAAAAATAAAAAACAAAAAATTTTAAAGTCAGACTTGTGTTTTGGTCTCAGCCTGCTACTTAATAATGCTTGCTCTCAAATAAATTATCTAATCTCTCTAATTGTTGGTTTCTTTATCTAAAAAATAGTGTTAGCATGATATTTTCCCCCTCACAGAATTGTTTGGAGATGCAGTTGAAGGTACAATAAAGCCAGTTATAGAATGCTCTATACATGTTGGCTATTATTAATATTATCTGTATGTTGATGTGTCAACAGTTAATTACTTAACAATGAGATCAGGATCAAGAATAGAAAGGAAAGGGATCTAGCATTTGAGGATCCAGTATATGTGACACTCTGGGTTCTCTTCTACATAGCCCTACAAGAGGAATGGTATTCTCAGAAGGGGAGGCAGAATCAGAGAAGTTAGGAAACTTGTGCGGGGTTGCATAGATGGTAAATGGAAGCGTTGGCATCCTAGCCTGTGTTGTCAGATGTCTGTAATCCATCTTTGCTTGTGTTCTTGTTTTGTTGCACCACCATTTCCCTGTGGGGATACCTACGTCCAAAGTGTTAGAAGGAGTCAACGTCAGTTGAAATTCTATCAGAAATGAAGGTTAATGGTCAGGTAGCCAGAGGGCTATAGGGTGAGTGATACTGTCTTCATATTACAGATGTGGAAATTGAGTTCAGGAAAATTAAGCGATGGTTAATTATGGAACTGGGATTTTCACTCTGAAGCGTTTTGTAAGATCCATCGCACCAGGTTATAAAATGCCGTCATTGTATTTTTTTTTCTTTGATTGATACTTCACTTTCATTTGTGTATGAATACATTTTAAGATAAGCTTAGATTATATGAGGGGATTGCTAGTGGAATAAACCTTCCCATTCTGATCTATTATATTAGTCTTTTAAGTGTTTGCAGTTTTTAATGCATTCTAGTTAGAGGTAATAAGGGCTTGTACATACCTACCTCAGTGTGGGGAGAGGGACGTTAAGAACATCTTTTACCTACCTATTCTCCCCAAAAGGTTTTTATTTTTGGCTTGGAAAAAGGCATTCTCAATAGCAGCAATCTTCTTCAATTAGAATATACTTGACAGAATAAAATCCTAAATTAAATGTGAGGCACATATAAATTATGGATCATTCTAAGTTCATATGACTATTCAGAGGCAGAACCTGTTTGCAGAACTTAAGTTACTATTTTTGTTGTTTCTGCTGTTGTTGCCTCTTATGAAGATAAGTGTTGGTCACTCTCCAGTCCCTTCCTGTCACCTCTCTCTTATCTGCTTAAGAGAGAAACTAGAGTTGGCAAAGGAAGGGGAGAGATTTTAGATACCGTTTTGCCACAAATTGCTTTGTCATTTTTCTTTAATGAATTGGTAGGTAATGATGAAAAGCTATAAAGATTACTGAAGGCTGCGATTGGTAGACCAGAACCCAGATCACATATAGGAGTAATTCCCTGTACCAAATTGTGTTAAAATATCGTGGAAATAAAGGAAATTACAAAGGGAGAAATTATATAAATAAATTATATAGTGTACTTTACATATACTGGGATAGTTTTGAAATATTGTATATTGTCCATTAACAGTATTTTTCTTCTTCTTTTCTATCCTAGTTGCCTTGAGTCTATAATGAAGCAGTGTAGTATTAATTGGCACTGTACTTTTTAAAATCCTTTAATACCGAATTGTTACATTTGCTTGTTTCTGTTAACTGTTTCCTCTTTTCCCCCAAAAATGCCATTGCAACGATTATTATTAACCTGAGGATTTCAGATTAATCTTTGAATTAATTGGAAATGTCCTAGATTATTACAAAAGCACAGACTCCTAAACAAGTAGGTAAAGTTGCTTTTAGATCATATATTGGCTGTAGAAATAAAGTATTTTTGCAAATACAATTTATGTTTTTTAAATTACAATACAGCAGTTCTTGTAAGATTCAGAAATACACTAAAGGAAGAGATGGTTGTTTTTTAGAAGAGTGGAGAAGACCTAGAAGAAAAAATATTTGTTCTGGAAATGAAGCTGAATGAGAAGTGGGACTTTGTTTTTTAAATAAGACTATCTTATAAAATAAGTAATTCAGAGTAAAATTTTAACCTATTCTTTGGCCTTTATTTCTTGTCATATTTTGTGCAGGCCACAGGTTGGATAATTAAGTAATTGCTTTTTGTATGACAGTGTCATGTTTTTTCTTTTTTATGTGTCAGTTTACATTATCTTTTAGGCCTTGAAAACATAGCTATAAGGGTTTGTATAAATATATCTATAGATTTTTTTAAGTAAAAGGCTCATTTATTACCTAGTTTCTCATTTTTTAAAAGAAATTTAGAATTATTTATTCTTTTTCTTATTAAGGCATTGCTTCAGAGTTTGGAGTTCGAGGTTATCCAACAATTAAGCTGTAAGTTGAGTGTTGTATGTTTATATGTGTATTTTATTAGTTCACTCTACTTACATGTTATTACATTAATTTCTAGTAGCTTCCTTGAACGATTGAGGATAGCATTCAGCAACTCTTGAGGTACATTATATGATCAGAGGAGAGGAATTATCTCCTAATACTTTCCTTTGTATTTAAATACATGTGTTTACTGCTAATTCACTAAACTTGTACTGGGTGTTTACCATGTGTGAGGCATGTGCGGGTCAGGATTCACGGTGGTCAGTGATGAAAGGTCTTTGCCCTCCAGGGGCTTGAGAGTGTATTCTCCTTTATCTTTGTAAATCCTGTCTGTCTCCTAACGATTTTTACTTTGGTGTAATTGTAATGGGCTTATTTCATCAAAGAGAAAAGCAACAAAGAGAATCAAAATTGATGGAAGTTCAAATATTAAAAATGAGAAAATATTGAAGTCCCTACCATTTAACTATAACCACTACTTGACCACATAATATTTTCCTTCCAGTCTTCCTTTTCTATTCCACATGTATGTTTTCATTAAGAGAGCTGGCTTAACACACACTAACCAGTCCACAGTGGGAGGATTCCTTAAGAAAAGCCAGCATGGGTTGAGCACAGAGGTTCTCTAACCCAGGTGCAAAGATTGTTCCAAAGGGGTGACACAGGCCAGTACCAAGCTGGATTTTGAGTTCTTATTGGCTTCTGTCCATAACGTGTGCAGCTTGCAAGACTGGAGCATTTCTAGGGCACATGGTAATAATGTAATCAAATATATTAAAGTTTCTCCTGATTTACAATCAGATATTGACTAGGTAATGAGGAGTGGAAAATAAAAAAATTGATGGATGTTAATTGTAACCTGTAGGTGTTGATCAAGTCTGATATAGGTTGTACAAGTTGGAAGAAATGGCATAATTCTAAAGGACTTAAATCATAATCAGAATTTATTATTTTATTGATGAAAGGAGTTGAGGATTTGTTTTGAAACTTATTTTATAATAAAGTAAGTTTTTATGTACTAGTTTTAAAATTTTACTAATTTTATAATTTTTATTTCTTGTTTTTTTTTTGTTGTTGTTGCCCTACCCCTTTCCTCCACATTTTAAAAATGTTTGCTGAGCTCCTTGTACTTCCCTGTGTTAGGCAAATTATTCTTTCTGTTCTTTCTTTTTAATTATAGATATTCTGTTGTATTTTCATAATTTTTCTTTATTTTATTTTATTTAGACATATTTCTTTGCAGGCTTTGGAAATTGTCTAGAAAAGTTACTTTTATGCATTGTTTTACTCTATGATCTTGGAGGATCTTATCAAGATACTGTGATGTTATATTGTTTTTAAATATTTTGCTTCTGTCCAAATGCTCTGAATTCCCTGTCCTTTTATTTACTTTTGGTAGGGAAGATACTGATCATTTTAGTGCTTTAATTTTCTAAGCTCTTGCCCATGAATGTGTAGATAATTCACTTTCAGAGGGCATAGACACCATGCAGCTATCAAATACAGAGTGAAATATTTTCATGTAATTTTAACAGAATATAGACTTTTGCATATTTTGATTTGTTGCATACTATATTTTACATGTGTGTGCTAATTCTAAAACCCCTCTGCATTTACTGTTTCATATATTGTAATTTTTTGCAACAGTAGAGAGCATTAAATATTGAAAAGAATGGTAATAATCCAAGCTTTTATCTTTTTTTTTTTTTTTAATCTTTTTAAGATTAAAGGGGGACTTGGCATATAATTATAGAGGACCAAGAACTAAAGATGATATTATTGAGTTTGCTCACAGAGTATCTGGGTAAGTCATTATTAGGAATGACCTTTACTCCAGGATATTAATATTTGAAAAGTATATGTATTTTGATAGACCATATCGAACACACATGTTTTCAGAACTTACCTAAATAAAATGTATATATTTGTTTGTTTGTTCATTAGAAAAGATACTGTTCTCTAGTGTATCCAAAGAGATGCTTCAGATAGAAGAACTGGAGTGTGATTTGCGTTACATATGGCTAACCTAACGTTAAAGTTCATTTTATATAATGAAGAATTTTCTCCCCAGTGGATTTTGAATACATTTTCAAAATTTTGATGGATTCCAACCAACAATTTGTGAATCTTAATTTTTATTTTATGATTTTGCTTTTGTACTGCCTGGCTTACCATAGCTTATTTTTCTTGTTAGCTAATTTCAGAGTTGAGAAAGAAACCCTAGAATATTATTGTTCCGAATAGACTTGGGCTTCAGTGCCTCGCCTGTTAGACAGGAAAATGCTTTTGAGAAACAGCTAAAATGTTTTTCCTTATCTGTAGCATGCTCCTTTATGCCAGTCATGAAGTATTATTCATTTTTGGCCTAGAATGTGACATAATTAGAATCCAAAGATCTAGTTGAGTTGCAAATCTTTTAAGGTTTTATGATAAGGAAGCACATTTCTTCCGTAAGCATTTCCTATTGGTTTGGATAGACAGTACTGTTTTGTTTTGTTTTGTTTTTTAAAGATCTGCATCTTGTTGAGGTATAAAGAAAAGGCAGTGTTTGTAATTATGTAATGTGATTATATGGAACTTCTTGAGGAGATTGGGTTAACTTACAATATCTTTGAAATTGTAGGCACAGAATTATGAGTTTGATAGATATGTCTGTACTAATAAGGTTAAATAACTTTAAAGTAAATTAAAATATTGGAATGGATTTGTTGGGTGGCATGATACTATCTGGTTTAAATTATTTGCAAAAAGGCATAGAATTAGGAATGTCTTTGTATATTAAAGTCTGCAAAGCTTATTCATATAATTTTTTTTTCATTGATTGCATGTTTGATTTTCCTTATTTAGGTATAAATATATTTTGAGATAACTTTAAGTTATGTGAAGAGATTGCAAGTTAGGATATACTTTATTTTCCCAACATAGTCTTTATTTGGCAATTTTGAATGAATTTTAATTGAAGTTAAGATGGGCTTCTCCTGATGTAACTGTGGGTGACTCTATTACAAATGAAATTTCAAGAGTCAGTTCTGGAGTTGCATCACTTACTAGTTTAATTACTAAAGTATTAAAATAGAAGCTAGAGTGATGCAATGCATCTTAAGAATTGTGCATTTTGAAAATATGTTGCACTCTGCAAAATATGTACTGTTCTTTTTGCACATTTGGTGATGGAGCAAAAAATCCAATAATATAGGCCATGTTTAAAAGAAACTGCCTCTTTTAATGTTTTAATTATATTTTGGAGGTAATATTTATAATCTTTGGTGTGATTCATTTTTCAGTTAGTCTGTTTGGCTTTGAAATATGCTTTTATAATTAAAACTATAGCTTTTTTTCTCTTTGTGGGTTCTTATGTTATTATGTCCACTATTTTCCATTTTTCTTGAAAAGAATTAAAATACTTTTTAAACATTTTAGATTTTAACCTCTGTATGGTATTTTAAAACTATGTAGCATTTAAATTGACAGAAAAAGAGATAAACGTTATTAATATAGCATTATAAATGTCTGGGATCATGTTTCATTTTTGTGAGTGATCTCTTGAAAAGGAGAAAAAAAAATTCTCCTGTCAGTTGCTTTGTTTTGTTTTCTGCTGAGGACTCTAAATGAAGTATAGTTCTGTTTTTGCTTTTCAAAATATTGGCTAAGTGATGTTTGAAAGAATGTGTTTGAGACTGATTTTTAAATTGATTGATTAAATTGATTGATTAAATTGTGGGTACTGTATCCTTGGTTGTTTTCTTTCTATAATATATGGATACAATGGTAGTCAAGGACTACAGTTTTATTAGAGTTTTGTGATTTGGGTGCTGTACTTAAAATGCATTTAATATATTAAAACTGTATAACCTTAGACACTTTAGACTTTCAGATAAGGAGTTGTGAATCATACTTTCTGTAATTCATAATACAAGCTAGTTTTATTGTCTTCAAACAGGGCTCTAATCCGGCCACTTCCCAGTCAGCAAATGTTTGAACATGTGCAGAAGAGACATCATGTATTTTTTGTTTATGTAGGTGGAGAGTCACCTTTGAAGGTATGAAATGATTTTATTTTTTAATCCACAACAACCAATGTTATTGTAATTTAATTTGTTTTATATCCAAGACAGGACCAAAAACTTAAAATTTACTTCACTTCAATAGAAATATTTTAATGTAAATATTTTTATAAGGGAACTGCTTTCTTGTATACTCTCTATAGCATCTGCCTTCATGAAACAGAAGTGAGTAAAAAGTGGGTAGATGCTCCTTGCCTTAGTACTTCTTCTGCTATTGACCTAGTGATTTAAATCTTTTATTGCTTTATAACATTTTGGGTGCTTTGAGACTGCACGCTGCAGTTTGAGTGTAAACTTTTTAAAGGCCAAAGACCATTGCCTTAAGCTTGTTTTAGGTGGGTTTGTGTGTTTGTGTATGTATATACAAATTTGTGTGTGTGTATATGTATAAATAAACTTAACTCTTCCTGTAATCATCGAATTAATAAAGGTGAATAGAGCTTATGTTACATGTAATGAACTTTATTTGGAAGGGATAAAAGTGCTTGATACAATGGTCTGTTGCCTTAGAAACTATTTTCACTTGCTTATATTCCATCTCTTCACAAAAAAAGATTTAAGACTGGGATACTACTACTTACTGCATAAGGCTTCTCTGAGTGTTTAATGAGAAATGAATTTTGATCTTTGATTAATATTGTAAAGTGACCTTTTTCTGTTTGTATCTTCACAGGAGAAGTACATAGATGCTGCATCAGAATTGATTGTATATACGTACTTCTATTCCGCCTCAGAAGAAGTGGTTCCTGAGGTAATATTTCAAATTGGGTTTTAATGACACAATTTCAGTTTTTGAATTATTACTTGATTTTATGTATCAGATTTATTTACTGTGACATTTGTGAAATAATAAATATGTTAACTCTTTGCTACTGATATTAGATTGCTTATTAATAATAAGTATCATCAAATTCATAGCAATTAAAGATTATGATGATTACTATTACGATGATTATGATTACTTTAGTGCTTTTTTCTCTTTAAAGTGATAACAGCAGTGAAAAGTAATAGCTCAAATCCTGAAGTTGGTTTGTAAAAGGCGAATTAATTAAGATTCAGTTTTTTTCTTCAACAACTATTTATTGTGCTCTTATCACGTACTGTGCCCTTTTCTGTGTTTTGGATAATCGATGGTAAACGAGACCCTCTAGAATCATGCTTTTCATTCTCATGTGGGGAGGACAGTGGACTAAATTTTGGTGTTGCAGATGACTCTTGAGTTAGGTCCTCAGATGGAGATAGCAGTTGTCAAGAAACAAGTCTAGAGACAGGATATCGTGAGTGCTATGAAAAAGAAAGCACAAGGTAACATGATAGTAGGGCTGTTGAGGAGTGGGGTGGCTGATCTAGATTTAGGTCATCAAAAAAAATGTCTCTGAGGAGAAAATATTTGAACTGGGCTTTCCATAACATGAAGGAGCCATGCAGAGATCCGTGAATACAGTATACCAGAAATACGGAACAAATCATACAGATGCCAAAGATGAAAACAAGCCTGGTATATTTGAGGAACAGAACAGTAGGCCGGTGTGGCTTGGTGTGGTGACAAAGGGGGATGTGGAAGGAGGCGGGAGATGGATGGTGGGAGATATGGGTAGAGGCCCACGTGTGTGATGAGGTGTGACCATGGTCTGCTGTTCCTGCTGTGCTGTGTGCAGGACGAATTGGACAGGGATGAGAGTAGACCTAGGGAGAGCAGCTGAACTCTTGCAATAATTTAGGAAGTTTATACTTGGGAGTTACTAGGGGAAGTGGAGAGAAGGGAATGATGGTTTTGTTTTGAAGACTGAATTATCAGAGCTGCATATGTGGAGGAAAAGGAATGAGTCAGAATGACTCCTAGGTTTTTGGTTTAAACAGCCAGGTAGATGGTGGCAGGGTTGGGGAAGTGATCAGGGTTTTGAATTGCACATTGTAATTTCATTCAGTGTATTAGACATTTAAGTACAAGTGTACAAGCATTGAAATAAGCATTTTGATATAGAGTTCTGGAGTTAAGGCTGCACAAATAGAATTTTTAGACATGGGATGCAGTTTTCTAAGGAGGTATAAAATGGAGGGGCCTGTACCTGAAGACAGTGAAGGAAAATGAGAAGAAACATCTCATATATATTTGTGTGTGTGTGTGTGTGTGTGTGTGTATATATATATATTTTTTTTTTTTTCCCCATAGATATTTTGAAAAACAATGTGAGGAGAAGCCAAATTAAAAAAATGTTTGAAAAAGGAATGGGTAGTTGGATAAGACATTGGCAAAGTAGTCAGGAAGACAGGAGAAACGTAACCATGTTTGTCTACATTGAGATTTGGTGGGTTTGACAAAAGCAGTTTCAGTGGAGTAAAGAGGACAGATGCCTCATTGACGTCACTCGAGGGAAGGGCAGATGAGAAAGTGGTGCCCCCAAGTATAGACTTCTCTTTAGAAAAGACTTACTCAGAAAAGGACCTGAGAAATTTGGCAGTAGGTGAAGGAAAACATGAGATAAATCAAGGGAGTTTATTTTTTAGCCATACAAGGTTTAAAAATTGGAACAAACGTCTTTCTTTTTCCCCACAAGTAAGTCAGTCCTATTTCACATTTGACTATTTTGTGTGTAGTGTTTTTTAATGATTAAATATTTGTTTCAAGAAGATGACTGGCTAACACAGATGAAGCGTTAAATGCTTCCTGCAATATGTACATAGATGCTTATCTCATAAATATGTGTTCTGAAGTGATTTTCAAATACTTGGGCAACCTCAGTTTCTAGCCAGCCTAAAGCCATTGAGCTTTAGTTTGGTAGAAGATGACGGTTGTCTGGCCGAGCACTTTATGTGTATGCAAGGAGTTGTAGGGAGGAGGGAAGATGAGGTGGAAGAAGGGCCTTCCTTGCTGTCAGGTTCTCAAACAGGGACCCCTCCAAAGTGAAGAACCACTGTTCGGAAGCGATGTAGGATAGCTTCGTATTATGCCAAGGTCAGGAAGGCACTAGGACTAGAATGTCTATGTATTTTTGTCTCTTAAGCCCAAAGGACCACATTTTTTTGTTAGGAATGAGAATTTCTGTTGGAGCCTCGTTGCCAAAGCATTCCTGGCAGCTTCACTTGGAGTGAACCAAAGGATTTGTTAAGTTCTAGGCCCTGGCACTATGTGACACCATCTCAAGCCTCATTAACTCACATTTTTAAACAGGTGTCTTAGGTCAGGTTTCCTAGAACCTAGATGACGTTGGCAGGGTTAAAACATCTGCCACATACTCATTATTATTAACCTTCTGAACTGCTTTCTTCAAGCACTCTTTTCTTGTTTCTGCATATATCAGTATTGTCATCTTTTTTTTTTTTTAGTTCTGAGTATGAATTTACGAAAGTCTGCTAGAGGAAAACAGTTATTTTTTAATAATGTGGGCATGTTTATGCGCATGGAGAATTCTCAAATAAGGACAGAGCTCATAACTCTGTAGTTTTTCCCTTGTTTTAAATTTTGATGTTTGAAAGCTTCATTAGCTTTACTACTAGTATTTATGAAACTAAGGGGATCCAAAGATGTAAATTAAGACAGTTTCTGATTTCAGGATTCTTAAAGAAGAATGGAGAAGATTGGCATGTGGGCAAATAGCTGTAATACAAAATAAGTTTAAAGGGATACAAGGACGCAGAAGAGGGAACTATATGGTTGCAGGACAGAGTTCCACACTATTTCACTGGGGTTATAGTGTGGACCATCTGGGTTGATCCTTGAGAGATGTGCTGAGTATTAAAAAGTACTTAACAAACAGCTTTTTGATGGGTTGCCAAGAGCAGAATAGAGGGCATGCTTGAGGTGCAAGCCTTGGTTGCCACAACCATAACAAACAGGATATTGTACCAGGAGATGCATTTTTAAAGAAGCATTGAGCCTAATCCTTGGGCAAACCTGGGTTTGACTGTGCTCTTTATAATTGTTTATTATTTACTGTTGGCATGCTTTTCTTCTGGTATCTTTCAATGCTTTTGAAATCATAGTTATCAATTACATTTTTTAGTGGTAAGTTATTGAAACTTTTCATTTTTATAGTATGTGACGCTGAAAGAGATGCCTGCTGTGCTTGTTTTCAAAGATGAAACTTATTTTGTTTATGATGGTAAGTCCTAATATTTTAATTCATATGAAACATTTTTAAATTAAAATGCTGTATCTTTTATAGGACTTAGGTGTTAATAAAAGATTTAGCAAATTTAGTATTAGTAAACTACTGCTTACAATTTGTTAGTTGAATGATTTCATAGGATTTTTTTAACACTTCAATTTTAGTTTATCCGTCTAGTGTTCTCTCATTCTGAGTTTTGCCTACAATGAATTTATTTTTTAGTCAGATTGTCTTTTTGAGAAGTGACCTGTATGTAATTTTTAAGCATTTCTTTAAAATGTTGAAAATTAATTTAAGAAATATATCATCTAACATTTTAGATACACAGAAAGGTGAGGAAATCAAAATCTTCATTTTGTTGACTCCCCTATTTATTGCTTGCCATCTCTATCCCTGACAGAAGTAACCACTTACCTGGTATTAAGCATGACTTTATTGAAGAAAATACTTGGTTTATTTTTAAAATTTATTTTTATTATGATAATCAAACATACATCATAATAAAGAGGCTGGTAAAATAATATAAAATCCCACATTTTAAGGTTAAGCAGTTTCCAGCATCTTACCATGTTTGCTTCAACTGTTTTTTTCTCCTTTGTTGAAGTTTAAAGCAAATCCCATACATGGTGTCATTTCATCACGATGTGCTTCACTATGCATCTCCTAAAAACTATATACCTTTTTTTTTTAGATGATCACATGCTGTTGCAATACTTAATAGAATTAACAATAGTTTCTTGTATTATCTAGTACCTCCTCTCATGGTTTCAAGAGAAACAGTGAAGCTCAGTATCAATTGGGTACCACATGTCCACTCGAAAGTGAATGTTAAGTCTCACCTATTAGCAGTCTTGGTAACATTATAAATTACAATTTAATAAAACTAAAAATTCAACTTATCATTTGTACTAGCTATAGTTCAGGTGCTCAGTGGCCTTACTTGTCCAGCTACTACCATGTTGGCCAGCACAGATATGGATGATTTCATTCATTACAGAAAATTGTTCTAGAGTGTGGTTATTTCTGTTACTGAGTTCTCTATAAAACAGGAAACTAAAGCTAGTTGAGCAGTAGATTTTGGATTGCTTAAAAAACTTAAATGAATAGAAGGCTATCCAAGAAAAGGAACGTTATGGTTGTTTTGTTTTAGTAAAGGGAGCATTTTGCTTTGATAGTCATGTTCTGAGGATAAGAATTCCTAAAATCTTGTTTCTTCATTGTGTTTAAATAAGAGACTTGAATTTGAATTTTTGATATAAAATAGCTGCTACTTAGTTATTTTTTTATATATCAGGTACGTTTTCATTATTATCCTCAGAGTAATCTGTGAGGTAGGTAGTAAAGCAGATAGATTAATATCCTGAGATAACCAAGGAGGTAACTGAAGATGAGAAGGAGACAGGCCTGTAATTAAGTAGCACATTCACTCATTTGCTCATTAATTCATTCATTGGATATTTATTGAATGCCTGAATTAAACATCAGGCTAAAAAGGAAATTAAAAGGTGCTTGCATATATGAAAATACAAGAAAGAAAATAATTCATACCACCCCTATTTCATCCACCTGCTCTTTGATTGCAGTACCTTCTGAATGATAAGCATTTGTGTATATTTTTTATTTGATCATTACACAGTCCTTTGAGGTTAGTATTCTTTCTGTTTTGCAAATAGTGAGATATAAGAGGTGGTTTTTTTTTCCCCCAAGTTATAAAATGGCCTGTAAATGGAATAATTAGGATTTAGTCTTCAAATCTCTGATTCCAGATATTGTGTTCTCTTTCTATTATGAATTTCTTAACACCTCAGAGCCACTTCATTTCTTTTTTGGGAAAAAAAAATCTGGCCTTAATATGTTTAGACTTAATTATCTGTAAACTTTGAGCTTTTGAGTCTGCCTAAGAAAGGATCCCGCCTCATCTCTGTGTTTCACGTATGGCCTCCCTTGCTTAACAAAGGCAAGGGTAACGACTTAGGGATTGTCGAGGCCACATTTTTTTAAGATGCAGTAGTCTCAATTTGGAACCTGCTTGAAGCCTTCAGGTAAAAGAAAGGCTTTACTTTTTTTTTTTTTTTTAATTCAGTTTTATTGATATATATTCACAAACCATACAGTCATCCATGGTATACAATCAACTGTTCACAGTATGATCATATAGTTATGCGTTCATCACCACAATCTATTTCTGAACATTTTCCTTACATCAAAAAGAATCAGAATAAGAATAAAAAATAAAAGTGAAAAGAGAATACCCAAACCATCCCCCCATCCCACCCTATTTGTCATTTAGTTTTTACTCCCATTTTTCTACTGATTTTTTTTCAATTTTTTTAACTTTTGTTTATCAAAGAATTAAAAACAAACAGGCAAACAACAACCAAAAAAACCCCACAACATTTCAAACAAAGCAATGGATTAAGGAAAACACATAACCTAAAATAACTACTTTGCTTCCAATATGTTCCTACCATACCCCAAGAAAATTAATAAACCATGTCCAAACACAGGAGTAAGAAAAACAAATAATCTAAAATAACTACATTGCTTCCAACATGTTCCTACCATACCCCAAGAAAATTAACAACCCCTAAGAAAACAAAGGAATAAGAGAAAAAAAAAACCTAAAATAACTCTATTGCTTCCAACATGATCTTCCTATATCCAAGAAAGTTTACAAACCATAATCATTCCTGAGCATTCCCATAACATTGAGATTACCCTCCATAGTTTATCTGTTCTTATTAGATTATCATTCCCCCTCCACTAATTGGTATCTCTAGGTCCCCTACATTCTACAGTATAAAACATTGTACATTTTTCACAGAATTCACATTAGTGGTAACATACAATATCTCTCTTTTTGTGCCTGGCTTATTTTGCTCAGCATTATGTCTTTTTTTTTTTTTTTTTTTTTTTTAATCTTCATTTTATTGAGATATATTCATATACCACGCAGTCATACAAAACAAATCGTACTTTCGATTGTTCACAGTACCATTACATAGTTGTACATTCATCACCCAAATCAATCCCTGACACCTTCATTAGCACACACACAAGAATAACAAGAATAATAATTAGAGTGAAAAAGAGCAATTGAAGTAAAAAAGAACACTGGGTACCTTTGTCTATTTGTTTCCTTCCCCTATTTTTCTATTCATCCATCCATAAACTAGACAAAGTGGAGTGTGGTCCTTATGGCTTTCCCAATCCCCTTGTCACCCCTCATAAGCTACATTTTTATACAACTGTCTTCGAGATTCATGGGT
The DNA here is from genome assembly GCF_015220235.1 of Choloepus didactylus. Lineage (NCBI taxonomy): Eukaryota > Metazoa > Chordata > Mammalia > Pilosa > Megalonychidae > Choloepus > Choloepus didactylus. The sequence continues at coordinate 11,889,917 of NC_051322.1, forward strand.
TCTGGGTTGTAGTTTGATAGTTTCAGGTATCCACCACCAGCTACCCCAATTCTTTAGAACCTAAAAAGGGTTGTCTAAGGTGTGCGTAAGAGTGCCCACCAGAGTGACCTCTCGGCTCCTTTTGGAATCTCTCTGCCACTGAAGCTTATTTCATTTCCTTTCACATCCCCCTTTTGGTCAAGAAGAGAAAGGCTTTACTTTGAGTGCTTAGTCTAATATTTGTTAACAAATTTGGAAGTGTTTGGATGTGGGCTTAGAAGGATAACTTATTTTCTAATGAATTTTGAATTTACCACTTGGTACAATCTTTGGAACATTTGGATTGTCCTAGAGTAGGGACTGTGGACCAGTAATCAACTTCTAGTTTACATTAATTGATAAGCTTTTAAAAACATTTGTTTTACATCAGCTTCTTTTTCTTGCAGTTATAATAATTTTCCAGATTTACTTCAGAATTATGTTTCTAATCATGACATAATATTTCTCTTGGGTATTATAAACATTTTTTTTTCCTATTTGCATAGCACAGTAAGGATTTGATGTTGGAAAAAGCTGAAGGACTAAGGTTTTCTGTGTGTATGTGTGTGTGAGAGAGAGATATCATTGGAGTTGTATATATGAGAAAGAGAATTGTAAACTAAGGTAGAATTGTCATAAAATAGAGAAAAGCAAAGAAAGTGTAATAAAAATTATTCGTATGATCATCATCCCAGGATAAACATCAACCCAAGGTTACCATTTAGGAATATATGTCTTCAGTTTGTCATTCTATCTGTTTATGTATTCATACTTTAATTTTAACAAAGTTACAGTCATACTGTAATAGTGTTTTGTAACCTGCTTACAGTTTGTTTATTGAAAGTTTTTAATTTAATCTCTAAATAGTCTTCTCAACATGTGCCATAATTTAAATTCTTTCCTATTTAGGATATTTCAGTTATTTCTTTTTTCTTTTAGTTATTTTTAATGATGCTATAGTGAATAATTGCTTTGTGCATCATTTCTCTTGTACATCTGATTGTTTGCTTAGAATCAGTCCCCAAAAAGTGAATTTTATGGATTTAAAATAATGATCATATGTCAGGATTTTTTAATTCGTATTGTCAGTTACAGACATTTTGAAGTCATGTTACACTATAATTTACCAGCTTTATTTTGTTTTTAAGAGTATGAAGACGGTGATCTGTCATCATGGATCAACAGGGAGAGGTTTCAGAATTATCTTACTGTGGATGGCTTCCTCTTGTACGAACTTGGAGATACAGGTGACAATCATAAGTATAACCTTCCCTCACTGCAGACTTTTCTATAATTTATTGCTTAAATCTGATTTTGTGGGACATGAATTTTAAGCTCTGCTTCATAATTTCACTCCATATTTTAGGCCTGAATGCCAGTTCTGCTTTTTGCAACTGTGGATTAATATTGCCAAAGTACATAGCTTTGTATATGGCTCAAAGACTAGGTAATGTGTGGATTCATTTGTAGAACTGATGGTCCAATGAAACCAAATAACCCAAATAATAAGGAAATGAGAAAAAATAACCACTCAAGAAGCTATAGTGAGAGGCAGATTTTGTAATAGGAGTTGGATTACAATTTACCACAGTCTTTTAAGGCCTGCTTTTAGTCATGAAGAGAAAAGCTAAAATCAAATTGGATTTTTTGGTTATTTATTTATGAACTATTTATAGTTTCTCAAAGTTGTAAGATTGAAAATGACAGGCAAAACAAAATACAGATGAAAAAATGAAAGCTATAGATGCAAAATGACAGCTGTGAGAATCTAACTACTATATGGCCTTAAATAGATGCAAACAACAAAAATTTTAAGAACCTAAAGTGTGTCCTGTATAAATTTTAGGAGGAATTGTTTTGTAAATGTATAGTGGATAACAAATGAGAAAAAAAACATATGTGGTTATTGTTGCTACATTTGTTTCCAGTCACAGCTTTTTAATAAGTAGGATAGAAGCATACTGTTTTAGTAAAAGAATGGGAAAACTTTAGTCAAGGCTCAGGTTTTTTTGTTTGAGAAGTACTGAGTATAGGATTTCCTTTTCACGTTTCCCTGCTCTTGAATCTGATCCTGTTATTATTTCGTCATTGTTTCTTAGGATGATATCTGGTTCCTGAGTCTGCTTTTTAATTTTCTGTATCTGGTGATGTTTCTTTTTTTGCTTATCCTTAGACAGGGAGGCATGTATTAGCTCAGTATTGGAAATTGACATGGATGCTGTCAAAGACTGCAGGTTTACTTTCTGATTCTTTCAGGCCATGTGAAGGGAAAAGAGGCAAAATGTAGAAATGCAGTTTTGCATTCAATTCAGTAATCATAGATGGCAGCATAACCTTGAAGTAGTTAAATAGGCAGCTTTGACTTTACTCAGTTTCTTTTCTCACATTAATTTGGAGCCATAAGTTTGCAATATTCCTTTGGTGTGCCCTTGTTAGGAGTCAGCTGTGCCTGTATCCCTGCTCTTTGCCTTGCTGGGCCATTTATCAGGCAGTCACCACACAAGGTCTCCTGGCTCTTTGTGGCTGCAGATACTTTGTGTCTTTCTCAGAAGTTCTGGTGACTGCAGGTCCCTGCATGGTCTGACTCTGCTTAATCTCCAGCCTCATTTCACACCAGTCTTTCCCCATCCTCTCTCTTTAGCCTCCCTGACCTTTCAGTTTCTTAAAAAGGCTCTGCCACTTGGCACCAGAGCAGTTTTATGCATGTGGTTTTCTTTGTCTGGAAATGTGTAATTGATCCATATTCATCCATCAGACTCAGAGCAAATATCAGTTTCTTAGGAAAATCGTCACTGCCTCCGGCTACATCAGTTTACTTGGTAATACTCTTACAGCACCATGTTTCTTTTCTTTAGAACTATACATTTTTAACTATACATTAGTGGAATTGTTTAAAATATCTTCTCTACTAGACAGTAAATTTCCCAAGGGCAGAGTTGTGTCTGTTTTCTCATCACTGTATCCTCTGTAACTAGCCCAGTGCCTGGCACAATATTTGGCACTAGGTAGTTGTCAAATTAATATGTTAGAAATGATTCCTGTGCTTCTTTTAACACTGTTGGTCTGCGGGAAGATGCTCCACATGTACTCACGAGGCAGTTGAAAGTTAAAGAAGAACATAATTTAAACTAAAGAGTAAATGAAATATTTAGGAAGGGAAATAATCATTGTGAACTAATGTTTTCATCAGGGGGTTAAAAGAGTTGAGAGTGTAAAATTTAGAGAGACATTTAAGCAGTATGAATTAGGGGAAGCAGCATTAAAACATGGGGGTGATATTGAAAGATCTGTGAATTAAACCTTCATTCATGCACCTGCAGTGAGCTGGTTACTAGTCCAATATTTTCATGCACGTAATCTCTTGAACTATCCCCAAAACTCATTGAAATAGACATCAGTTTTTCTAAAATAAGTGGGCATTTAGTGAGGTTGTGTTGCACAGCTGATGAATGCTGGTCCTCCGCCACTGCTCCTCCAGGGCTTGTGGCAGACACTGCTGAATCGCCATGGCCGGTTTTCTGCCTCCACTGCCAGTGTTCTAATTATTCCATCACACTTCCTCCCTGGAGGATATCAGTGATGAATATGATTTCTGTTCTATTTAGGGTTAAGTAAGTATGAATCACTGTTACTCTGTATATTATTTTTGGCAAGTAGTGATCCCTGTATCAAGGAGGACAGCCCTGTAAAATTTGCTTTCTTGTTATATACATTTTAGAGCTACAGTAATTCTTTCAGTAAATTTCATGCAGTTTTAGTTTTATAATTCCTTGTGGTTTTAGTTTTATGGAAAATACTTTATCAATTTGGGATTGTATGAAAAGAAAAATATATAATTTGAATATATAAATTGTACAGTATTTGCCATTGTTTACATACAGGTATGGGTGATGGGAGGGGACTTAACACCTAGAGTTGACTAATGCGTTGATTCTCTCTATAAACATTACAGAAGGATGTGTTGATTTAATTATTAAGTATAACATGGAATATAATTGGAATTTAACTATAAGGAATAGTTGAAAATTTTATATCATGAGAATTGTTATTGAATTTAGATTTGTCATTCTTAATTTCAGGAAAGCTTGTGGCTGTTGCAGTTATTGATGAGAAAAATACATCAATTGAACACACCAGGTATGTTAACTTGAAATAGTGTTAAACTTCAAATGTCCTCCAGTTCTTACTTAATATAGCTTCAGATAAACTTGATATGCTATCTTACTTTTCATGTAGTACTTAGGATAGCAGATAATATAGTTGAATAGTTATATTTTTCAAGTTGAGATGAATTATTCATGTTTCTTCTTCTACAGATTAAAGTCAGTTATTCAGGAAGTTGCTAGAGACTACAGAGACCACTTCCATAGGTAGGTGCTGGAATTCTGGAAGATTCCTTTAGTTTATTTAATTATGTTTTGTGATTTAGTAAAAACAACTGTAGTAGTATTTTATACTTTCAAAGGTGAATCAAGGAACAAGTAAATTACAGCATCTTGGCATTTCATTGTGGATTTGTCTGGATCTTGATAATTATTGATAGTATAGCTTACAAGAAAAATAAAACAAAAACCAAACAACTGTTACATTTATAATTTGTATCAGACCTGCTTCCAGATAGGATTTGGAGTAAATTTTGTGGTGAGAAAATATGCACCTATACCCATATTTGAGGTAAAATTAAACAAGCAATCAGAAGTCAGAGATGGATGATGACTAACAAGAAATCAAAGAATAATTGAATATTATTGCTGCCATAAGATATATAAATATAAATTTGTTATATTCTTTCTTTACTATTCTCATTCTTGATCTTTTCTCATGATGGGTCAATGTATATGTCACCTGTTACTTAGTATTTAGCATCTTATGATTAGTCCTTTCTTACAGTAAGTGGGTAATTCTTAAACATTTCAGATAGAAAAGCTTATTTGGCTTTGTGTTTTAAACATGTATAAACAAAGTAGAAATGTCTTAAGATTTTGCATAATCCTACCCATGGGTAATTGTAACTCAAAAACCAGCAGAATTCTCATTCTCTTTTGCATTTATTGCCTGTGATTTACCTAGTTACAGTCTTCATGTGCTTACCAAGCCCCTAAAGTCCCCTTCTTTGTATTTGTTTCCTGTTTGTTTTTCTATTTAATCTCTCTTTCTTTTGTTTAGGGATTTTCAGTTTGGCCATATGGATGGAAATGACTATATTAATAGCTTACTGATGGAGTAAGTAAACTGAATGCTTTTATCATCAGTTTAAAATTTTCTCTTTCTGAGAGACAGAATGAGGGCTAATAACTGAAAAAACAGATGTTTGGTATGTTCTGATGCAGATATTCACTCATTAAATATTTTACTTTATTTTTAAAATTCTATGTTCAAACGTACTGAATTTTAATATTTCTCAGTACTAAAACAATGATCATCTGTAATTCAATGTATAATTTATAGTATTCTGAAAAGATGTCATTCAAAAACTTGTAAAATTTGTAGTTTCCATATAATATACACCTTAAGTTTAGTCTTAATAGGTAAGTATAATTATTAAATTGAAATTGTTTAGCATTCAAGAATTAATTTCTGTTATAGAAGAGTTTGACAAACTAAAATAATTTTATAGGAAAAGTAATGCAATTTAAAAATAATTTCAGCTGTTATGTTTACAGTGTAATAATTTGATTTGTCCCTTCAGAAAATCAATATTAGAATACACATAACAAACCCTGTACTGACTTAACTAAACTTGAAACATCAACCTACTCTACTCATTGAACAGTAGTGGATGCAAAAATAGCTCCTAGTATATCTTAAAGTCCACTGGTAAGACCACTGATGATAATTACAGAATCGAGTGAAAAGTTCCATGTGGTGGAATGGTGGACACAGGAACACTCCCTCATCCCAGTGCTTACTAAGGTAGGAGGGTTCAGCAGAGGTTTTCTGGAGGGGACAGTAATTAAGAGAAGTTACTGAGGAGTTAGCTGAACAAAGAATGCGTTGAGGTTATTTTCAGGTAGAGCAAAATAGCAAACACAAGAGGCTCTAGCAAAATGGGGTTTTAGGGGAGTGATGGAGGCTTAAAATAGCCTCTGAGAGAAGAGGGCAGAGGCTCCCAAGAGACAAATGTGGGATTGTCCAGAAGCATGAACAGCTGCAGGGAAAGTTCAGCAACATTATGGGTTGTGTTGGTTAGCTCTAGCCTTGCTTGATAGCACAGGTGTAGTATATGCTTTCATTTGAATTGTAACAGGTTAAATTAGCATCTATAATTTAATAATAATAAGAATATTGAGGGGAAAGACAAACAAACAAAGAAACCTTAGAAACCAAAAGTTACATTCTTAATTTTCAATTAAAAGCCTGAAATTGTAAAGTTGCATTCCCTTTATTCATTTATATTCACTTGTATTACCTCTCTCATCCCACCAAGAGCTTGAAAGGCTTTGCCTTAAATGTAAAGTACCAGATGTTATATGTAATGAAGATATCAAGATAAAGGAAAATAAAATAAAGGATCTCAACAATTCTTAAAGGTACTTGATAAATTTGGCCCTGAGTTTCTAATATTCAAAACAACTTGGGAAAACAGTTATTTACACGTTTTCCCTTGTCTGTAAAATAATAAATGTTGCTTATGGGAGTAGTATGATTGACCTTGTAGAAACCTAAGGGAAATTGATGTGTCCTATGTATTCTCGAAAAGGGAGTGGGGGACTCTATAATAGAAGTGTAATTTTAGTAGAATTTTTACAATAGATTTAGATACAGCTGTTTCGTATAGTATCCTTTGAGGCAAGCTAGTGTAGTGATAAAGTAAAACATTTGCAAGAAGCCAAAGCAGTTTGTGTCCAGTATACAACTCTTTAATTCAAGATGATATTCAGAATATCTAGAGATGGTTTGACATTCCTTCATGAGTCTTTATTTCTAACCTGAGTTCTTTAAGCTTCCATGTTCTGGCAAATATTGGAAGTTCAGAGATTCTGTTTTTTTCAAGTCAGTGGACAAAAACTTTTAACTTTTCTTATTGACTTGTAGATTTCATTTGTAGTTTTTCTTGTTTGTGTTTGTTTTAAATGCAGTTTTAAACAAAGAAATAAAAGAGAAATCCTATGTACCTTTTACAGTTTCCCCCTTTGGAATTTTTTTTTTAATTAAAAAAAAAAACAACTATTTTTAGAGCAGTTGTAGGTTTACAGAAAAATTATAGCGAAAGTAGAGAGTTCCCATATACCTAACCACCTCCCCGCCCCACTACCCACAGTTGCCACTATTAACATCTTGGATTAGTGTAGTGTATTTGTTACAATCAATGAACCAATATTGGGTTTACATTGGGGTCTGTTCTTTATGTATACTGTTCTGTAGGTTTTAACAAATGGGTAACATCATGTGTCCACATTACGCTATTACATGGAATAGTTTCAATGCCCTAAAAATGCCCTGTGCTCCACATATTCACGAACACACATCACCAATCCATGACAGTCACTGATCTTTTTTCTCTATGGATGGTTTTACCTTTTCCACAGTGTCATGTAGTTGGAATCATACTGTATGTTGCCTTCTCAGACTGGCTCCTTTCACTTAGCAATATGTATTTACAATTCGTTTGTATCTTTACATGGCTTGATAGCTCTTTTCTTTTCATCATTGAATCTGGTGGTAACTTTTTATGTAGTACAATTTGCCAGTCAGGATTTTGATATTGATAGAGTCCAATGAACTTACTCAAATGTTCCCAGTTTACTTGTATTTCTTTCTGTGTGTGTGTGTATGGATGTGTGTGCATGTGTGTTTAGTTCTGTATGGTCTTATCATTTGAGTAGATTTGTGTATCCACCATCACAGTCAAGACCCAAAACAGTCCCATCACTACAGGGATACCTTGTATTATCCTTTCACAATCACACTACACTTCTCCTGTCCCATCGCCACCCCTAGACCTAACAACTAACAATTTCTGAAATTATTTTTCAAACTGTTATATAAATGAAATTATATGGTATTTAAAAACTTTTGGGATTGGCCAGCATGATGGCCTGGAGATTCATCCACATTGTTGCTTGTACAAGAAAAGTGTGTTCTTTTTTATTGCCGAGTTGTGTGTGGATGTATCCATTTCAGGGCATTTGGGTTTCTTGCAGTTTTTGGCTATTACACATAAAGCTGCTGTGAACATTCTTGTACATGTTTTTGTATGAACTTAATTTTTCATTTTTCTGGGATTTATGTCCAAGAGTGCCCTTGCTAGATCCCATGGTAATTGCTGATTTAGTTTTAAAGACACTGCTATACTCTTTTTCCAGAGTGGCTGTATCACTAGATAATGTATCATTGGTTATATGAATGATCCAATGTCTCTGCAACTTTACCAGCATTTTTGGTTGTTACTCTTTGTTATTTTAGCCATTCTGATAGGTATCTAATGATGTTTCATGTGGCTTTAATTTATATTTCCCTGATGACTATTCACTTCATGTGTTTATTTACCATTTGCATATCCTGTTCATTAAAATGTCTGGTTACATCTTTCTAATTGGATTTTTTTTTTTTTTTTTACTGTTAGGTTTTGAGACTTCTTTACATATTGTAGATATTAGTCTTTCATTATATGTGTGGTTTGCAAATATTTTCTCCTAGTTTGTAGCTTTGTCTTTTCATCTTCATAGGGTCTTTCACAGAATGAAAGGTTCTAATTGTGATGAGGTCCAATCAGTATTTCCTTTTATGGATTGTGGTTTTGATATCAGTTTAAGAATTCTTTGCCTAGCCCTCCCTAGATCCTGAAGATTTTCTCCTATGATTTTTTTTTTTTAAATTCAGTTTTATTGAAATATATTCACATACCATACAGTCACCCATGGTATGCAATCAACTGTTCACAGTACGGTCATATAGTTATGCATTCATCACCACAATCTATTTCTGAACATTTTCCTTACATTAGAAAGAATCAGAATCAGAATAAAAAATACAAGTAAAAAAAGAACACCCAAACCATCTCCCCCATCCCACCCTATTTGTCATTTAGTTTTTGTCCCCACTTTTCTACCCATCCATACACACACTAGACAAAGGGAGTGTGATCCACAAGGCCTTCACAATCACACTGTCACCCCTTGTGTAATCTACATTATTACACAATCGTCTTCAGGAGTCCAGACTACTGGGTTGGAGTTTGGTAGTTTCAGATATTTACTTCTAGCTATTCCAATACATTAAAACCTAAGAGGTGTTATCTATATAGTGCATAAGAATGTCCACCAGAGTGACCTCTTGACTCCACTTGAAATCTCTCAGCCACTGAAAGTATTTCATCTCATTTTATATCCCCCTTTTGGTCAAGAAGATATTCTCAATCCCATGATGCTGGGTCCAGATTCATCCCCGGGAGTCATATCCTGCGTTGCCAGGGAGATTTATACCCCTGGGAGTTGGGTCCCACTTAGGGAAGAAGGCAGTGAGTTCACCTGCTAAGGTGGCTCAGTTAGAGAGAGAGAGGGCTACATCTGAGCAACAAAGAGGTATGCAGGGGGAATCTCTTAGGCACCATTATATGCAAGTTTAGCCTCTCCTTTGCAGTAACGAGCCCCACAAGGGCAAGTCCCATGATAGTGGGCTCAGCACATCAAACCGCCAGTCCCAATGTTTGTGACAACATCAAACGCCAGTCCAGGTGAGGAAGTGCAACACTTCTGCACCTTCCCCCAGCTCCTCAGGGTGGGGGAGGGGAGTGTAAATATATTTTTCATTCTCTGCCTAAATTACTTTGGGGTGTGTCACTGTTTCACTCTAACCAATACCATCCCACCATATCTCACTTCCTATTCAAAGCTCCATGCAGTTGAGGTGTTTGAACAGACTGTAGAGTTATATTGTTTAGAAAATATAGATCCTGCACCAAATACAAATAGACATCTCTTCCCTTGGTCTCACATGGAAGTTGACGTTTTAAAACACAGTCAGTTTCGACCTTACCCTTTGGCCCGGTTCACCCTATTCTTAACCAGATCTGCTTCATTCATATCACTAATTGAAGTCTGGGCTCTTTTTCAGCTTTTTTTTTTTACCAGTAATACTGACTGTAATATATGCAGTAATACTGACTGCGGGATACTGATTACGTGCTTCAACCTGGCGGGCCTGGGCCGGGGGACCGGATCCACCCCTGGGGAGGGTAGTGGGTACGGGTGACAGCGCCCTCCACAGCCCCCCGGGCCTGAGAAGGTGAGGCCGGAGGCAGGCCCCAATTCCTCACCCAAAACCAACCATTGGAGGAAGCTTGCCGGGTAAGACCGCCTCCCTCGTCTAACCACTCAACCCCTCCGTTACAATGCAACGTCCCCTACTGCCAGTGCGCATGCACCAATCATTGTGCAACACCCAACAACCAAAGACAACCTCCGCGCCCTCTCAGAACCAATCCAAGCCTTTAACCTCTACAACTACCCCGCCCTCTAGACCGCCTGTTATAAGCTTGTACTCTCCCCTAATAAACTCTCTTGGTTTCTTCACCCTAAAGAGAAACGTGTCCCGCCTGTTCCTTTCTCGCCGCCCTCCATACTTTGCACGCCACCCCGCCGGGGACCTGGCCAAGTCCCCCGCCTTGCCCTCGCCTCCGGGAAAGAGCCCCCGCCGCCGGTACCCTCCGAGCAATCCTAAGAGCCTAGAATTTAGCAACCGGCCACCACCCCCCCCCAGACGAATCAACTACGACCGCAACTGACATTCATATCTGCTGAGCTCTAGCTCCACGTTTCAGGTGTCTCAGAGATATGCATTGTTCCAGAGACCAATCAGGTCATACACTAAGGGATCAGCATCTCAGAGTTTAGAGATAGGCATTACAATTCAGGAATACAGTTGACTGCTGTAAGAACTTACAATCTAGGGACCATTACAATAATCAAGTCCACGTTAGGCTATGTTCTAAGATTCTATTCTGAGTTTATACATTGTAGTTAGTCCATATTGGCGAGGCATTGTAGTGCCTGCCTTTATTTCTGGTGTACTTCTCTCAGATACTGTGTACAGGATCCGTTCACCTTGCTGTGTGTCTCACCGTTTCACTCCTTCTCGTAGTTGCTCAATATTCCTTTGTATTCATACGCCACAGTTCACCATTCTGTTCCTCAGTCTATGTACCCTTAGGCCACCTCCACCCATTGCAGATCATGATTGCTGCCTCCATAAACACCAATGTGTAAATGTCCTTTCATGTCTCTGCTCTCAGATCTTCAAATGACATACCCCATAATGAGGTTGCAGGACCTTATGGTCCCCACATACTTAACTTTTTGTGGAACCACCACACTGACCGTCAGAAAGGCTACACCATTCTACCTGCTCATCAACAGAGATAGGTACATCCCTCTCACCATGTTTTCTCCAACACTTTTACTCCTATATATATATTTTCCTACAATTTTATAGAGTTGTAGTCATATACCATACATTCATCCACAGTGCACAATCAGTTGTTCATGGTTGCCTATGATTTTTTAAAGTTATATTCTTTTATGTTGTACACTTAAGTCTGTGACCCATTTTGAGTTAATTTTTGAATCAGGTATGATATTTAAGTCAGGATTCATTTTTTTTGCCCAAAAATGTCCATCAGTGCAGCTCCATTCATTAAAAGTCAGGTCTCCTTTCAATGGATTACTTTTGCACCTTGTCAAAAATCAGTTGGCTAGCCAGCTATCCTTTGTGGAGATTGGGCAGCTCTGGAGCATTGAGGGGCATGGAGCCAGCCCGGGGCTGCTGGTGGGTACTTGGGCCTGAGCTGCCTGCAGTGATCTTGGTGAGGAACCGGCACCTGGTGGGGGCCCTGCCTGGGCAGCTGCTGCTCCTGCTCTTCTTCATATGGGATGTGTTCACCATGTAGAGAAGCTCCCAAGACAGCAAGACCCTCCCTGAGAGCTCCGTCATCACGGAGGTCAAGGGCGTCACCATGTCAGAGCACAAAGTGTGGGGCGTGGATGAGTACACAAAGCACCCGAGAGGGGCAGCCTGTTCAGCATCATCACCGGGATCAAGATCACCCCCTTCCAGACCCTTGGAACCTACCTTGAGAGCATAGAAGTCAACAATCCCACCCATGATTCCAACGATGACTGTGTGGCTGGGAGGTGGACTGCGGACAGGGCACTGTGTACCCTGTTACAGGGCCTCCAAGATGTGTGAGGTTTCTGGTGCCCTGTGGAAGACAGAATCTCTGTCAGCCATTTCCTGCTAAGATGGCTCCAGATTTCACCATCCTCATCAAGAACAGAAAATTCCAGTTCTCCACAGGCAAATTGCAAATAGGAAGAATGACTTCCCAAACACTGCACTTTTGATGAGCTCTCCAACCTTTCCTGCCCTATCTTCACGCTGGACTTTGTTGTGGAGCAGGCCAGGGAGAACCTCCCAGAATGGGGAGTCTTTGGGGTCATTATCCACTGGAACTGTGACCTGGACCTGCTGGTGACCAAGTGCAATCCCAGGCATTTCTTCTGGAGGCTTGACCTTGAGTATGTCCCAGCTTTGTCTGGCTCCACCTTCAGCTTTGCCAAGTACAGCAAGATAAATGGCGCCACTGCCCGCAGTCTTCTCAAAGCCTATGGGAAATACATTGACGTCACTGTCCATCCAGGCAGGAAAGTTCAGCCTCATCTCCACCACTTTTAACCTGGCCACAGCCCTGGCCTCCATCGGAGTGATTCCTTCCTGTGTGACTGGATGTTGCTAATGTTCAAGAGCAAAAACAAGGTCTAGATCCAGAAGTTTGACAAGGTGTGTATGCGAGGGCACTCCTTAACTAGCAGGCCTATGGCCCTGCACTGCAGACTGGCCACCCAGCCCTCCCTCTGGACGAGCGAGGAGAGGGGCAGAGCGAGGAGAGGGGCAGAACTGCGCCAGCCATGTGACACCAGGCCCCTCTCTCCAGCCTCGTCTGAGCAGATGGGGCCAGTCCCGAGCTTCTCTAACCTTTTATCCCTCTGAAATGGAAGTGAACAACTTATTTCTACTGTGTCTCCGAGCCTCCCCAACAGGACTGCACCTCCATGTACCCTAAAGGTCTGGCCTAGTTCTGAGCCCTGTGCACCCACCTCCTCATGCTGCACTGCAGACCCAGGTTGGAGGAGGGAGGCAGGTGGGGCCGGGCTCCTTGGACAGCTGGCGCCTGAAGTCCCGCCTCCAGAGACCGAGCCCCAACTCCTCCGGCACACCCTAGGGACTCCAGCCACTGTGGACCCCAGCCGTGCCCATGCACCTTAGTAGCCTCACATCTCCCTAAAAACTGAGAGCCCGAAGGACCTGCTGTGAAAGAGGGTAGTGGGGCTGAGAGGAAGGGAGGCCCGTGTTCCTGCCCACACACCCCCCTCTCACACCCATCCCTCCACACAGGTCTCCAGCCAAGGAGAGGCAAGCTCCTTCCTGCAGCCTTCTTCTCCCCGCTTACCCCACCTCCTCTCCCACACCCACCGTCCCCAGAAGATGGTCTTAGACCCCTGCCTCCCCCTGCCTTCCTCTCATGCTTAGTGCTACCACCCACCTCTGCTCCTGGGTCTTGCCCCACCTACCCCTGGTTTCATAACCCTGCACTGTAGCTAGGAAGCTACAACATGCTCAGAGTCTAATAAACCCTGTGACCAGGAAAAGAAAAAATCAGTTGGGCGTGTTAGTGTAAGTGCATTTTAGGTTTGTCTGTTCTATTGCATTGATCAGCGTCTCGTCCCTTCTCCAGTAGGACACTGTTGGATTACTGTAGCTACATAGTATCAGGTAGAGTGCTCCTTCACACTTTATTCATCTATGACTTTATAAATTTTAGAATAGGCTTGTCTGTGTCTACAAAAAACAACTTTGGGATTTTGATAGGTGAATCTTTAGACCTGTAGGTCAGTTGAAGGAGAATTAACGTCTTTACCATGTTCTTCCAACCCATGAATACAGTATGTATACCCAGTTATTGATATCTTAACTTGACATTGTGTAGTTTTTAGTATATTTAACCACTCACTAGCATAACTTGGGATTGGCTGATCTCAGCCGAGCATGGGTAGATTTGACTCCAAACTGTTAGGTTCACATCTGCTCCACGTCTTCCATATCCTGGGGATACTCTTCTCAGGGCACCCCCAGATACCAGGGGCAAGCCCAGCTGTGCAGACACATTGCCGGCCTCGGTCTAAGTCACGTCTGTTAACTTCCCATTGACCAGGTCGCAATAGGTGAGCCCAGTACTAGGGTCACTACATTTGCCTGTAGTAGGGTGTGATATGGGGAGGGATAAAGAATTAGGAACAACAAAGCAATCTACTTTATTCAGTAACTTTTTCATAATATAGTGATATGGATTGTTACTACAGTTCTATATTTTCATATAATACTTCCATAAAGACATACAAATAACCATGAACTGATAATGTATGTGATGCATGGAATTAATGAGCACCTTTTTAAAAATGATTTCATTAAAAAGAATCCATGAAGGGAAAAAAAATTTTTTAAGTTCACTGACACATTGGGAATAGTAAGTAGTTTTCCAGTCTGCAAACTGATTCCATGCCTGATACATCCCCGAGCATGAGGTGGAGTGAGTATATGGTGGGAGTTCAGAGAATTGGCAGCAGTGTTTACTGAAAATGTATTATCTGGAAGTACTGTGCTAAATATTTAACTTAAACTTTCACAGCAAGATAGGTACTATTGCCTTCCCTCCTTTAGAAATGAAGAACATTCAGCTTAAGAAGCTGGATTATTTATCTAAAACTCTGCAACCTTAAGAAAAAGCCCAAGATGTGAACACAGGCAGTGTGATTCCAGAGCCATGCGCTTAGCTGTCGGGTTGCCTGCGTGCCATTTGAGTGGGACAGGGGTGGATACAATTCACAGCGATGAAATTTAAAGTGAATTTGTGGCAAAGAATAATATTGCCCAGAAATCGATGCTTCATACATAGAAATTTTCAGCCTTAAGTTTTATAGTGATTGCTATTAATATACAATATTAATTTAACTTTTTAAAATGGAGGCAAAATTGGAAAATTTCCTTGGAGGCAGAGAGAGGCTAAACTATTAATGCTCCTTCCCTCCCTTTTGTATACACTGCAAACAACTGTCAGCATAATTGCCATCTCTGTATTTACACTGTATTCTGATTTCTTTGTTTTCATATTTTCAGTGAGTTGACAGTCCCAACTGTAGTTGTACTGAATACTTCAAATCAACAGTACTTTCTACTAGATAGACAGGTGGAGAATGCTGAAGACATGGTCCAGTTCATTAATAACATTTTGGATGGCACAGTAGAAGTAAGTTGTTCACTTCCATTTCAGAGGGATAAAGGGGTAGAGAAGAAGCAGATTTGTTGCTGTATTTCTGATTCTGAAAGAAACAGCCGTCACCTGGGGGTGAAAGGAGTGGGGGCGTGGGGGCAAAGGGGCAGCCTCCAGGCACTGCTTCTCTCTCTTGTAGGCAAAGTCACAGTTCTCCCAGGCTTAGAAGGTTCTTTATAAGTCAAGAGCTGCTAGCCTGCGTGGAAACTTCGGAGGTCATTTGTAGGGCATTTTTGGTTATTACGGTAATTGGAAGGTGACAGTTGACATTTATGTCAGCAGGCTGAGGTTTGCTAAGAGATCAACAGTGGGGGGGGGGGGGCGGGAATCCCAGTGGCGAGTTTTTTTGGCTCTTAGTACTTCTCCGGGTCTAAAAGTACATTTGGATTAGGTTATTAGAAGTGGTTTTCTAAGAAAACCTGAAAGAATGCAATTCCTTAAGAAATACAGAAATGTATTAAGAATCAGAGCCCCAGTAGAAAGTTCTGAATCCTATAAATGATTTCTCAGAAATAGTGACTGGATGGTTTTAATTTCAAATCTATAAATATTACTATAATGTTTTCCAAACAGTGGATACAACCCATATTAGGGGGTCATGAAATCATTTGAGCAGATTGTGATCAGCATGAATCTTAATTCAATAGTATAGAATAAAATTGAAGAGAAAATGAGACTTCATTGCTTTAAGTTTTATTATTATTTTGTGAAACTTTTGTTTCAGTTTTACATGAACTGTATTTAAAAGTTGGCTTATAGAGAGAGTAACAAATATTTCTGCTTTTGGTCAAGATCAAGAAGTTTGAAAAACACTCTTGATCACATAGTGGGAATTTTTTATTTGTGAGAATATTTTTGTTGAAATAAAACTTGCCCGTATGAGTGAGAATGGTATATTAAGTAGTGAAACCAACCCAAAGTGTTAAATGACAAAGATTTTACTGATTCACATAGTTGGGAAATTCCAGGACTGAGCCAGACTGCAGGAATGGCTGAATGCAGGAATTTGATTGATTTTCATCAGAGTTTTTTCTGTCTGCTTTTCAGCTCTTGTTTTTTGAGCCTTATCCCAGGGGAACTCTCCCTTCACAAAAGCAAAGATATCCTGCAGCGGCTCTAGTTTAGCAGTGCCAGCTAAAGTCAACACTTGGGCAGGCCTGGGCTCGGGGTGGGTCGGCTCCACCAGGCCACATGGATTGTGACTAGGGCAGGATGAATTCTTCAGAGCAGAGTCAGGAGTGTTCATGCAAGAAAACAGAAGCATGAGGCAGGGAAAACAATGTCTACTGCAGCTCTCTGGGTGCCTTACGTAATCTGTACTCAGCCTTTGACCTGCAGTTGTACAATTATGTAACATAGAAAATGAAGTAATAGTGCCTACATACTTAAGTAAAATTTTAATTTTTTCTTCTAAATTTAAGGCCCAAGGAGGTGACAGCATTTTCCAGAGATTAAAAAGAATAGCATTTGATGCCAAATCTACTATTGTGGTAAGTTGTTTAGTGTTCTTTTAATTATGAGGATGTAGATTCTTTATTTCTAACACTTGTAAAATCTGAAATTTGATGGACTAGGAAAAATATGTCTTTTAATTTGCAGAAGTATAGATACTACAAACTTTTTGGTTTTAGTAAGTGCTTTCTTCCTGGAATGTTCTATCAAAGAAAATGATATGTCTTGGGAAGTTGATCCTTTTTTCTTTGAGATAGTTGAAATGAGATGTTAGATCTTTTAAAACTCCTATTAATTCTGTGCTTTTCCCAGTTAGTAAATAATTAGAATCATTTACAGAACTTTCGTCCCTTCCTCTCTTCCTCCTCTTCCCCTCCCTCTTTTCTCCTTCCTTTTTTTCTTTCTTTTGCTCTTTCCTTCGTTTCTTTCTTTCAAAAGAAGACTTTAAATTTAAAATGTGATTGGTCAGACCCATTCCAACAATATTTACTTTCCTTTGTTCATCCTGCTATTTATTCATAATTGTTATATGTAGGAAAAATATCCCAAAATAGATGACTGACACTTCTACCCCTCATTGTACTTTTATCTTTTATAATTACACTTTATAAATGTTTCCTTGATTTTCCTTACTATTAGCTCTCACTTGATTAGCTCTGCTATTCTGATTTCCTATTCTGATTTCCTTTTCTTTTCACTCTGCAGAACTAAAGCTCAGTCTCACCAGTTGCCTGCTAGTTATTAAACCTATTGATGATTTCCTCTGAATGTCTTCAAATCATCCCTTCTTTGGTATTCTTTGCCTTGCTGCTGTGCAGTGATAATCACCACTACTGTTTTGTTTTGCTTGTGTACTTGTCTCTTAATTGTTTAGAGCTCTTTCAGAATCTCCTCTTTCTGCCCTTTTCATTCCTTGGATTTGAATGAACCCTTTGTTTGAGTCTTAAACTTAGTTCTGATGGTCAGTTTTGAGCTACTCCATGGGCATTTTCATCATTATGGGCATTCCAGTTTGCTAGAGCTGCTGTTAACACACAACACCAGAAATGGATTGGCTTTTATAAAGGAGGTTTATTCGGTTACAGATTTACATACAGTTCTAAGGCCATCAAAGTGTCTAAACTAAGGCATCAACAAGAAGATACCTTCACTGAAGGTCGATGGTGTCCAGAATACTGCTGTCAGCTAGGAAGGCAAGTGGCCAGCATCTGCTGGTTGTTTGCTCCCGGTTGCGTTTCACAATGGCTTCCTCCAAAATGTGTCTCTCAGCTTCTCTCTCTCAGCCTCTGTGCATCCTTGCTTGGGCTTTTGTCTCTCTTAGCTTCTCTCTCTCTCAGCCCCTGTGCATTTTTGTTCTCCCAGGGAGTTTCTCTATAAGCATCTGGGTTGGGGATCCTCTCTTAGCTTCTCTGGAGCGAACTCTGGGCTTCATCTCTTAGCCCAGCATCTCCAAACCTCCTTCTGTCCACATCTCCAAGGGTATCCAAGCGTCAGGGTCTGTGTTGGCTCTTGGCTTCTCTTAAGTACTCCAGTGAACTAATCAAGATCCACCCTGAATGGGTAGGGTCCACACCTCATGGAAATAATGAAAGGTGTCACCCACAGTTAGGTGAGTCACATCTCCATGGAAACAGTCAGAAGTTTTCCACCCAACAAGATAGGGTTAAAAGATGACGGCTCTTCTAACATCCATAACAGTTTTCAAACCAGCACAATGGCCAAAAGCATTCATCAAAATATAGCTAATCTTCTATATAAAAAGAGAGAAATAAATTCTAATAATCTTTGACCTATTCCTTTCATAACTTCAGTTTATCAGTGACATTTCTTTATTTTCCTCTTGCCACCAACATGAATTGTGCCCTTCTCATGTTATGTCTGGCTACTTCTCTGGCTCTCAGCTGGTCTCTCCTTTCCTCTCACCTGTCTCCATTCCGTTCTGTGGACCTCTAAATACTAGTATTTATGTGGACCTCTAAATACTAGTATTGGTTGCTAAAACTAAAACCAGTTTAGATCACTTTCCTCCCCTTTTCCAATGATGCACCTTTGAATACTCTAGTCTATTTTAAAACGTTCTCCTCAAGAATATTTGGTTTTTGAATATTGCGTAAGCTCTTCTGATCTCCATGTCAGTTCTCACACTGTACTTTGCCTTTTTCATTCTTATTCATCCTTAAATTTCCATCTCAAAACACACATTTATTCTGTGAAGCCTTCTTCAATTATCTCAATCCAAAGTGAGTGTCCTCTCCTCTAACCTTGTCTATATAGTTCTCAAGAGTTATTGATACAATATATATATGTAGAATATATTTCTAATACTAGTAGTAACATACTTTATATACTGAATATGCTGTTCAGTAAAATTACTTTTATTTTTCTCTGTGCTGAGGAGACAGTGCATAAACTGAGGGAAAGTAATAATTTAGCATGTTAATGAGGCATGACTACTAACCAGATGAGTAAAGACTGTTAAAAATGTCATTGAAGAGAAAATGTGTATACCTTCCTTGTGGTAAATACCCAGCCTTTTCTGTGAGAATTCTAAAGCTCTTGAACCCCTGTGTGATTGTGAGCAAAGTAAGTATCCATAGAAAAGGTTATAGAATATCCAGTGCCTTACTCTCCTGCCAGTAGCTGGACACACACACATACAAACACACACACTGTCTTTCTCTCTCACACGTAAAGACAGATATACACATATATAAAACTTGTTACAGTGTCTTTACCATGGTAATTACTGCAGAAATACTGACATTGATTCACTGGAACTGAAAGCTATATTTATTATTCCCAAATTAGATTCACTTGGAGAGTAACTTAACCAAGAATGCTCTTACTGTGTTTTCCTTCCTCTTGTTTAGTATTGTAGCCTAGAGATAGTGAGGGCAGGAGGGGGAACATAGGAAACAGGTTGAGAAATGGGTTAAAACCTCAGTTTTTATTCTATTCAATACTAATTTAAATTGTTCTAAAACTTAGTAAAAAAAAAAAAAAGTTGAATGGCAGCAAGAGGAAAAAAAATCTGTAATGGTGTTATATTAATATGTGCTTTTGTATATCAGATTTATGTCTGAATAGAGCTGAGTTTAATTATCTTTCCACAGTCTATATTCAAGAGCTCACCACTTATGGGCTGCTTTCTCTTTGGCCTGCCACTGGGTGTCATCAGTATCATGTGCTATGGGATCTACACAGCTGATACAGATGGAGGTTATATAGAAGAACGATACGAAATATGTGAAAATGAAACTGAAAGTCAAGAACTGATGGAAGAGAGCAAAGAAGAACCAGAGCCAAGCAGTGCAGGATCTCTAGTGCCTACAGTGCAAGAACCCAAAGATGTATTAGAAAAGAAGAAAGATTAAGACTTTAGTAGTATAAAATATTTGATAGGATTTCAAATTATTAAAGAGTCTATTTATTGAATTTAGACATTTAATCATGATCTTTACAGAAGAGAACTTGTTTGTATTTTGCTAATAGCAACGCATATGGACAAAAGTATTCCTCTCATAAATGGGGAGGATGTTTGGATCACAGAAATGAAATGTTTGTCTAAAGCAAGCAAAGAAAAACAAAGGTGAACCTTACACATGTTATAACAATCAGTTATATTTGCATGTTTTTCTATCTGAATATTCTGTGACAGAGTTAAGATTCTTGGGCAGAATATTTTAATTGGTCAATCAGGTAGAAAATACATGTTTGATATAGAAAAATAATACCTCCACCTCCTACCATCCATTCTCCTCATATATTTTGAATAAAATTTATATGGACAATATTTAGTCTTTAAAATTTAGGCACTTTAAGGAGAACTAATAATTTTTTCCATGTATCAAATTAAGATTGTAAGGTTATAAATAATTTGGTTTATATAGCATAGTAATTTTATTTTGTTGTTATTTGTAAAAGAGAGAAACTGTTACTTTTTAACTTTATACTCAGTTGCATTATTACATGGTTTTCATATGGTCTTGTACAGTGGGGGAAAATAGTCATATCTGATCTTTGCAATGTTAACAAGGTTGGCTTGGAGCTGGGGTTTCACGCCATTCTCTGAGCGCTCTGTTACAGATGTGTTAGACATCGCTGCAATAAGGGAAGGATCTATCACTCCTGCCCAGCTCTAGCCGAACAGTTTAGTTTAGTTTGGGGGTATTTTTTTTCCTATTTTTTATATTGGGATTTCTTCTGAAATTTCCTTGGATAAAAAGTTTCTGCTGCTTTTTCGAAAGTACTGCTCTGTGGTAACTGATATTCCAATGTGTGTGTATGTGTATATATAGTATATATGTTATATATATATATATATATACAATTTCTTGACAGCCTGTTATGTAACATTATGGATATATCTCTGTTCATAATGAGTAATAAATGTTGTAATCAGATTGTCACACAACAAAAATCATGTCCGATGACAAAAGAGATCTGCTCCATCATGTCAGTCTCTTTCAGCCAGTGACCTCTCATCTATCCATAATGAAACAAGGTAGGAATTCTATCCCAATACAAATGAGCATGTTTAAGTTTGTTGGTTTTGAGGCTTTCATTTTAGCTAAGTTTAGAATTTTATCAGGCAGTTATCATTTGGATGGTTATTAATTGAATAATTGAGTTATTCAATATAAAGTATTTTATTAAACATTTAAAATTATTTATTCACTTTAAAAATGTTAAGTCACGGTCCTGATACCAAAGTTGTTAGGGCTTTGGTCCCAAAGGGCAGCCTTTGGTTATTTCTGATACCATGATGATTACACTGAACTGAAACTCTTGTATCTTAAGTACTAAGGAATTACTAGTAATTGTTTTATTGTATCCATGTGCTCTTATTTTTAGTACTTGACAAGTAAATACTCATTCTTAATGTTTGGCATCCCATTATTTTATTTTTTAAGTAATGAAACAAACATGTGGTTGTAGAGAATTTTAGGAAATGTTTTTCATTTTAAACTGGAGATACATCCTGTTAATTTTACAAGTAGATTCTTCTCCAAAGTGTCATTAAATTTTAATGAGTTATTTTGGAAGATAAATATTAATGTTCCTAATGGTCAGGCTTTTGTATAACAGTAATGATGAGCTTAGATAACCATGGATGTTTCATTTGAGACTCAAATCTAGTAAGGAAGTGAAAGCTCAGAAGTAAGTGACATGAAGAAATTGTTATAGAAAATATTACTGACTTTTTCCTTTGTTAATCACTATCAGATGTTAGTCATCTGCATATTTTTGGTTGTGGAATGAATCCTTCAAGCACCTCAGAATGAAAGACCTCAATAGGAAAAAAAAAAAAATGCCCATTATGTACAAATAAAAATCCTGTGATCTTCCTTTATATTTTGAAATTTTCTTGTTTATAAATTAATGCCTTAGTTCTCTGTTATCCTTTTCACAACTCTGTACTGTTGCCCCAAAATGTATTCTATTTGTGCTTTTAAAGTGTGTTCATTTGGGAAAACAAAAATGGGTGGGTTGTTTGTAAATGAAAAGTTTCATTTCTTCCTTTATGTATTAAAATTTTGTCTCATTTTGGGATATTTTTATTTGTCAAGTTGCTCACAAAACAAATTTTAAGTTTTTTACTAGTATGATGTTCCCTTCAAAGTAATATCAGCACTTATTAGAGAGCTGTTTTCATTTTAGGAAGAATTACTTCAAAATAAAGGCAGACCTCTTAGTAATTGAATCTAATAGAATAACATAGACATCTGATTTCAGTGATGAATCTTATTATGAGTACATATCTGTAGTGGGGAATATCCTTCAATAACTTGGACTTTTATCTTCTCTTGCAGTTGCAGTAAAGTTCTGTTTTTAAGTCTTAAAATTTAAAATTCTAGATGCCTCTGTTGCTGAACCTGATACTCAGACAATATTGAAAGATATTTCAACCTACTTCAAAGCAAAATTGCGTGTTTTTATCAAGTACCCTATGCTCTCCCCCATAGTTTACATTCTTTTTTTGCTCATTTCATAGTGTATCTTAATGTTTCTCTAGCTAATATTATCTAAAATGTGCTCAAGGCATAGTAGACCTTGAATTTTTTTTCTTCCCTCTACACAGGGCTTTGGTATCTGTTTAGAGATAATATTAAGATGCCAAATATCTAGAGGCTGAAGGAAGGGCATGTCTCTTGGATCTATGTTAGTAGTTAAAATAATTAATTATATTGTTTTAGATTAGTAGATTTTGTTTTGATAATGTTGTATCTTGTGTTTTGTTTTGAGGGGCTTTTTTGGTTTGGGTTTTATAAGAAGTAATTTAGATATTTTCATCATTGCTTCATATGATATGGAGGTAGGACAGGGAAAAATCACTAGGCTATTTTTTTTTTTTTTTTTTTAATCTTCATTTTATTGAGATGTATTCACATACCACGCAGTCATACAAAACAAATCGTACTTTTGATTGTTTACAATACCATTACATAGTGGTACATTCATCACCCAAATCAATCCCTGGCACCTTCATTAGCACACACACAAAAATAACAAGAATAATAATTAGAGTGAAAAAGAGCAATTGAAGTAAAAAAGAACACTGGGTACCTTTGTCTGTTTGTTTCCTTCCCCTATTTTTCTACTCATCCATCCATAAACTAGACAAAGTGGAGTGTGGTCCTTATGGCTTTCCCAATCCCCTTGTCACCCCTCATAAGCTACATTTTTATACAACTGTCTTCGAGATTCATGGGTTCTGGGTTGTAGTTTGATAGTTTCAGGTATCCACCACCAGCTACCCCAATTCTTTAGAACCTAAAAAGGGTTGTCTAAAGTGTGCATAAGAATGCCCAGCAGAGTGACCTCTCGGCTCCTTTTGGAATCTCTCTGCCACTGAAGCTTATTTCATTTCCTTTCACATCCCCCTTTTGGTCAAGAAGATGTTCTCCGTCCCACGATGCCAGGTCTACATTCCTTCCCGGGAGTCGTATTCCACGTTACTAGGCTATTTTTATTATGCAGAAATTGTTCAGACAGACCAATATGAAATGCTAGAACTATCAGTTAATTTGGGGGTTAGGTTTGCCATTTTATTTTTTATATATATAAATATAATTTGTTTTTTCCTGAGTGTGTTTTAGTCCAAGAGTGGGCAAAAATAATTTTCTACTTTGGACTAATCTATAAAGATTTTTGAAAGTCTGTATTAATAACTCGTTGAATTCATCCTGCCTTACAGCACCAATTGTAAACCTTTGTTTTTCTAAAATAAATTAATTGAAAACATGTAATCCTTTGTTATTTTTATAATTTCTCTTTTGTTTGTTTTCATAATCAATCTAGTTCTCCATGCGAACAGAGAGAACAGCTAAGCCTGGTCTTCCACAATTGTTTTTTTCCCTTTTATTAAAACTGTAAATTATTCATTATTATCGAAATGGAATTTTAAAGCTTAAAAAGATTTTAGAGATGAGATTCTAATCTCATCCTCTTATATTATAGATGAAGAACCTAAGATTCATAGGTTTGGTATGTTTTGTATTTGCTGTGTCATGTAAAACTTGATAATTTGTAAACATTAATTTTTTCAGAAGAGCATCTTTTACTATCCTTTTTCAGAATCTAAAGTTAGAAGAATTGGATTTGAGTCCTTGGTCAACTGCTGAATTGTCATCTTGAGTACGTCACAACTTCAGCACTTCACTTTCATTGTCAGTAAAACGGGAGTCTACAGCTTCAGGTTTTGTTTTGTTTTGTTTTGTTAGCATCAAATGGGAAAAGATTTGAAGAAATTTTATAAAAATGTTTTTTAATGATTTTTTTTTTCATGTTTCATTCCATGGGCAGATCCTTTAATATGAGCTACTGTCTGGTACAGGAATAGCCAAAATGTGTCCCCACCCAACATGTAAATTTGCGGTGTAGCTGCTGAGAACGGGCCTTCTCTGAAAGGGTGACAGCGTGTTCAGCCATTGATGAATTCCCTGGGGGGTGACAGGCTCCCGTCTCTGTGGCTGTGGAGGCTCCATGTCACACTGCCTGGATGGAAATTCTTGCTCCATTACTTACCTGCATAAAGTTGGATAAGGTACTTAACCTCTCTGCTCCTGGGTTGCCTTGTCTTTAATTTGGGGGTGATGACACCTGTCATTGAATTGTGAGAGTTAAATGGGTTATGCCTGAGGAATATTTAGAAAAGCAGCACATAGTGAGAGCTCTCAGATATTAACTATAATGTTTGTTCATCAAGTTAATGTATTTCTCATCTCACTTCATGTAGAATTTGTATCATCATTGTCTACCAGAGAAAGGTCAAGTTGAGTGAAATCCCAATATATTTAAATATTAATGGATATTGAATACTTACGGAAAAATTATTTGATTTTCCTGCATAGCTTCAGACTATAGTCATAAACCCTCAACATTTCTGTAAGCCAATCTCCTACATACTGAAATGATGTTTCAGACAACTAGTGGAAAAAAGTAGAAATTATTTTTTGTAATTTATTTATTCAATAAATGTTATTAAGTACCTTCTCTGTAATACTGAGAATACGGAGTAAAAGACAGTGATGGCCCCAGCACTTCTCGAATTGAAATGCTTGATTGTCAGTACTTGAAATGCTTTGATTGCAAATTTTCCACTTTTTCTGTTCTCCATAGTTTCCCTTCTCATATTATCTGTTGTTTGACATAAAATTATTGTAAATGATTACATCATGGGGCCTTTGGGACTCAGTGGGCGAGAGGCCAGAGGAAAACAGAACACATCAGCTGTCTTCAAATACATGAAGGGGTCAGGTTTACTTAGCAGCACATCTGCAGCTGTGGCATTACTAGGGTGGAGGTAACAGGGCAACGAAATGCAGTTCAGGATAAGGAAATGTTCCACAAAAAGAATGCCCAGGGACCAAATGGGCTGTCCTGGGAGGTACAGAATTCCCACATTGAAATTGTTGAAATGTGTGCTGGGCAACCCTGTGGTATGAGTTTCCTTCTGAGACCGAGATTCTGAGAGTCCATAAATGTAAGCTCTAAAGGAAAAACACCCTTTATGCCTACATACACCATTGTCCCTTCTCTTTCCAACAGAAAGATCCCAAAAAGGTTTTAGCCATCTTTACTACATAAATTTTAGTTGTGTAAATGAAAGAGTTCAGTGAAGCTGGAAGAATAGATTGTAACAACTGAGATTACCTCTACACTCATTCATACTTTTCACTTGAATCTTTGCATCACTGTCTTTATCACATGGTCGTTTATAGATTTAAGTGACAATGGTTTTTGCTCCATCAAAGTAGTTTGATATACTTGTGCAGCTTTGAAATGGTTATGGACCCCAGAAGAGCTATGATCTTTTAATCCATTCTTGTTCGGTGTAACCTTTTGACTGTTTCCCTGGAGATATGGCTCATCCAACTGTGGGTGAGACCTTTGATTAAGTTATTTCCATGGAGGTGTGGCCCTGCCCATTCAGGATGGGTCCTGATTAGTTCACTGGAGCATTTAAGAGAGCTCAAGAGCTGACACAGATGCTGATGCTTGGAGACACTTGGAGATTCAGACAGAAGGACATTTGGAGATGCTAAGCCAAGAGATGAAGCCCAGAGTTTGCCCTGGAGAAGCTATGAGAAGACCCCCAGATGCTTAGAGAGAAATGCCCTAGGAAAACAAAGCAGAGAGTTGAGAGAAGTTCAGAGAGACAGAGGCCCAGAGACATTTTGGAGAAAGCTGTTTAGAAACACAACCTGGGAGCAAAGGACCAGTGGATGCCTGCGATGTGCCTTCCCAGCTGACAGAGAGTGTTCTGGACGCCATTGGCCATTCATCAGTGAAGGTATCTTCTTGTTGATGCCTTAGTGTGGACACTTTTATGGCCTTTGAACTGTAAATTTGTAACCTAATAAATCCCCTTTATAAAAGCCAGTTCATTTCTGGTATTTTGCATAATGGCAGCTCTAGCTAACCGGAACAATACCACAGTTTCTGAATCTGCGTTTGATGTGATTATCCCAAGCCATAAAACCCAGTCAAAGATACAGTAAATGGTTAGATTGTAGTGACACAGTAGCATTTAATAGTTAAAATTTTGAGGTCATACACCCAAAAATAGCATGTATAATTAATAATTCTGCATTAAATTCCTTTGTCTCCTTTTTCTTCTTAAACTGATTGTTGGGGGACCTTTATAAGCTTTCTGAAGTGGTGATTGAAGTTTTAAGATTGTATGACTTCTTCAAACAATATTTTGTTTGAAGTAAAATACATAATTCAGACAGTGTTGTAAAATAATCTGAAAGCTGTTTTTAAGAATTTTTGTAAAGCATGACTCCCTTTTTGCCAAGGGGTAGTTTTGAAATGATTAAAATAATTCACAAAAAGCACCTTATGTTTGGACATAGATTAATTTACATTTTTCATTAAAGACTGACTTAATTCAGTGGCTTAGTTTCCAAGACTATCATGAAAATCTCTTGCTCCCAAATTACCCATACTCTTTGATACAAAACTTTAAAAAGATAGAATTGCTATTAACTTAAATGTCATCATAATATGTTTTCTTCTCATTAAAGGAACATTTAACAATTGTGTTATGTTTCTGCATAGAAACACTTTTTTGAATGTCAATGCTTTGGTGATATAATTGCAATAAACCACTTGTTTTGCAATAATTTACTGATTTTACAAGAAGATGGTATGAATTTCAAATAGAGCCTGAATTATAGAATATAAGATGACACTGACATGTTATTACTTTAAAATCCAGCTCTTAAAACATTTTGGATGGACTGCTAACAGTTTCTTGAGTATTGAGTCTGTTAAATCTGTATAAAGAGTATCCAAGTGTAAATGACATTGATTACTTACATACAAAGGGATATACTAACATTTGAAAATATTTCAGTGTTTCCTTTCTTAATTCTCATGCTTTGTTTCTACATGTATTACAATCTATTCTTTATACTTGTTGATAACATAATCTCAAATTCTGAATTGCCAGCTTCCAAAATAATGAGTTTTTCTCTCAGGTCCTTATAAATATGCAAAGAAACATTCAAATATTGATGTGTGAAGCATAGCAGTAATTTGCACAGGGGCCAAACAACCTCTAGAGGGCATATCAGGAACTTTTTTTTTCTGAATAACAAGTCTTCACCTCAGAAATTCTGACATGCCTCCCCCACTCCCACCCCTACAGTGGGTTTCCATCACTGGAGAGAGCAACAGTTTTATTAACTATGAGGATTTCCTCAGATATATTGTGGAGGAAAAACTGTTGTGGCTTAGTTATTAAGCATTATAATATGAAGTTTAGCATTAAAATGCCTTTGGAGATAAACTAAGGTTTAGATCTGAATAGAATCCCTCAATAATTGTTTAATTCTGAACAAATTATGTAATTCTCATTATCTTGTTTGCTGAGTCGAAATGGGATGGAGGAAGTGGGGCTGTGACTGGTCCCATACTCCTTTCCCAGCCAAGAAGTTGAGAATCTTAAACTGTTGATGGTGTTAACATGTGTGCATATGAAGTCCGGAATTTTATGGGACTTGGTAGAAAACTGTCTGGATATTAGTGTGCTGGCTACTTCCTGTGATCTTCAGGAAGGTCCTTACAAGAAAGAGAAAAACATAGGAAAGCAGGTAGGTAGCAAAATTCTGTCTGGAGCCAACAATTACAATATGACAGAGAACCATTTTTCTTTTTTACTTGCAAATAAATAAATAAATAAAATAAATAAATAAATAAATAAATATCTTGCCCCCAGGTTAATTTAGTTTGAGTTAAGAAAGAGAAGTAAGTAAACAGGGCATAAGATTGGTGCCTCATAGGAGCTAGGAAACTGAAGGCAGCTCACCCAGCCCTAGCCCTTTTCTCTGTAACCCCTTCCCCTAAACCTGCTACACACTTCTTTCTTTTAAACTCCCTCCACCAACATGCAGACTGCTGGCAGGGAGCTGATTACCTGCCTAATGGCCCTGACCTGTGATTTCATGCTTATGTGCAAAGATCAGATTATAAATGGTTAAGGTAATAGGTAAGGTGACAGGAAGAGTTGTTCATTCCTGTCATTAGGAAATAGAACCCACTGTAAAGATGGTGTCAGGTTATGGGCCAAGATCTCATTAAATCTGTGATTTTGGTAAATAGTGCATGGAATCCCTAGATATATGATAAATAATTAGTACAACTACATTTTATAGGAGTAAGTATTACCAGAGAATCTCTTAAAGCTTAGCATAAAAGATTGAATAGTTCTTCACCACTGAAAACAACTCCCAGGAACTCAAAATCTCGTCTGGATTCCTTCCCTCTGTCTCTCACGTAGAAGGCAGTGGGGAACGAAGGATAAGCAGGAGTCTCCTGACCACATAACTCACTCTACTGCTAAGTGAAGGCCTCCAGGCTCTTTGTGGTAAAATAGGGTATTTCTAGGAGGTGGTAAAAATCATGTTGTTTTCTTATCTGGATTTCAGTGGATAAAATTTCAATAAAGGTGCTCAATCAACTGGATGTTGCCTCTTACCTGAAACCATGGACAAAAATTAATTCAAGATTGATCATATACTAAAATATGAAAAAACAATTCATTTCTTATAAAATACGTAGAGAAGTACCTTCATGACCTTGGATAGACAACAGTTGCTTAAAGAGACACATGGTGGTTTGAAACTATGTACCCCAGAAAATAATGATTTAAAGCTAATCCATTCCTGTGGGTGTAAGCCTATTGTAAGTAGGATCTTTTGATGTGCTTACTTCCGTTAAGTCATGGCACAGGGTGGGTCTAATCCTCGTACTGGAGTCCTTTATAAATGTGATGAAGACAGAGAGAGAACACCATGGAAGCAAGAAGCTGAAATCAACGAAACCTGGAAGAGAATGGAGAGACCAGCAGACACCACCATGTGCCTTGCCACGGGAAGAGAGCATTGCCCCAATGATGTCTAGATTTGACCATTTTCCCAGACTCTAACCGTAAGCAAATAAATTCCCATCATTCAAGCCAAACCATTTCATGGTATATTGCTTTCAGCAGTCTAGCAAACTAAAACACCATGAAAAAAAAAAAATCTGCCAATTGGATTTCATTAAAATTAAGAATTCTGTTTATCAAAAGACACCATTGGGAGTGAAAAGGGAAAACAGATGGGCAGAGATACATACTTACATCTACCAAAGCACTTGTATGCAGTGATTTAAAGAAGACCTTCAAATCAGTAAGGAAAAGACAACAACTGTCCATGACTTGAACAGGAACTTTACAAAATAGAATATCCAACTGGCCAGTAAGCCTATGAAAAGGTACTCGGTATCATTATTCATCCAGTCTCTTAGTTTTAAAAAACTGTGCAGGTATGACTTGCAAGTGTATACATCCAGCTTGACATCCACGTTTGAATGTTTAACCGGCAACACAACCAGTCTTCATTTCTCCACCAAACACTCCCCCTCAGTCTTTCTCAGTAAATGGTAACTCTGTTCTAGTTACTCAGGCCAAAAACTCTGGATCTATTAGTGACTCTTTTCTTGAATACCCCTTATCTAATCTTGAGAAATTCCTGTTAACTATTATCTTCAGAATATTTTCAAAATCCAAACTTCCCACCACCTTCAAGTTCACCATCCTGGGCCAGGCCACCATGGCCCATTGCCCAGCTTTCCTGCTGCCACCGTTGCCTGGCTCCTAGAGCGACCTTGTAAACTGAGGCAGATCATGCCATTTTTCTGCTGGTAACACCTTCCAGGAGTCAAGCCAAGATCCTTAGCACGGCCTATGATGGTTTTTACAGTCTCCTGCCTGCCTCCCCCTTGCCCATTCCAGCCTCCTGGCCACTGGCCGTTCCTGGAGCCACTCAGTGTCCTCACACTGGCTGCTCCCTCCCTCCCTCCAGGCCACCCTCTCAGCAACACTTTTATTAGACGCCCTGACCTCCAGTTCTGCCTGTCCTGTTTGCACGCCTGCTTTATTTTTTTTATAATCAATTATATATATATATATATATATATTATATATATAAATATATTTTTTATAATCTTACTTTACAACATTTATATTTAACTTATGTGTTTACTGCCAGGGCCCCCTCTCAAATACACACTGAATGTAAACAGTGTCAGACACTTTTTTTTCAATGCCATAAGCCTGATTCCTAAAACAATGTTTAACATGTAGTACACATTCAATAACTGTTTGTGAGATGAATAAATGATTAATTGAATCCATTGTTTTGATACGATGATGTATTTATCTCCAGTGTGTTAGAACTGAAGGTTTCTGATTTACAAAATCAAAAGCGAATAGTCATACATTGTAATTTTTAATTGAAGATTTTAAATGCACAGTCCAAAAATATTTAAATGACTGCTGATTGAGCAATAAGAAAGAAAAGTAATTAACATGACTCATAAGCTTTGAAAATATTTTATGTTTTAATATGGAATATGTTTTATATTATTTATCTTGGGATCTGCTACCTTAGAATTTAAATAATCATTGAAAATAAGAATAGACTTGTGGTCAAGAACTGGAAAATAATTAGCTTTTCGATAACCAAATACTTTTCTATCCTTCAAATACTATGGGAAAATAAGTAATTAGCTCTTTTGCAAATGTCAATAGTCTAAACTTGTTAGCCATGTTTGGTAATTCTTTTTATTTATTTTTTACTTATTTTTATTTTCTAGCAATTCTTACTATATTTTAAGTCAAAGATTCTTAACTAGTGCTGCTTATCAGAATTGCATGAGCATCACCCCAGGGTTTATAAAAATACACGTCAACCCTAGAAAGCCCATTTAGTTGGTATTGGATGAACCTCTGCTTGAAATCAGAACAAAGAAAAGAGAAAAAATACCCCAAACCTTTTGCAGTTGATTCTGATGTGCCCTCCAAGTTGTGAGCCAGTGTTTTAAATGATTATTAGGAAGGGTAAAAGTGTCAGTGCCTTTGAGAAGCTGTTTTCATGTTATTTTCCTTCTGAGCATTTAGAGGTCAAATACAGCACAAGAGAACAATGCGCTTCACTAGCCCCATCTCGACCCTCAACCTCAGCCAACGGCAAGTAAACCTGCTCGCGCATCAGTAGTGACTTCAGAAAAGTGGTTTTTGTTCTTGTAAACAAGATAGTAGATTATGTCCAGCTGGGATTATTAACTGTCTCTCTTCTACCATCTTTCCTCCAGAGGCGGGCAAAGGCTCAACCGACTTAAACCAGCGCTGGTGGGGAGAGTAGGCGCAGGAAGCACCACCAAGTTCTTGGCGTGTGCCATTTGTATAGCAAGTGACATTAAATAACAGAAATTTATTCATGTTCTTCTTTCTTGAACACTAATTTAAAACAAATTTTTATATGACCAGTAACTGGTCCCCAATGTAAAATGTGTACCAAGAGGTCCACTTAGTGATGTAAATCTAAGAGCCCAGAAGCCTCTGGACACTCCTATAGGAGGGCATTTCTGCTCAACAACTACCTATACTCACATACCATATAATCCACCCAAAATGTATAATCAGTGGCTTCTAGTATATTCAGAGTAGTGCGTTCATCACCACAATTTTAGAACATTTTCATTACTCCAAAAAGAAAAGCCTCATACCCCTTAGCAATCACCTCTCACTTCTGTCCTTCCCCAGACTGACGTGACTAGTTTGTTTCTATCTCTATAGATTTCTTTATATTTACATTTTATATAAATGGAATCATATAATATGTAGTACTTTGTGTCTAGTTTCTTTCACTTAGCATGCCTTTTTAAAAAAATTTTTTTTAATTAGGGAAGTTGTAGGTTTACGGAAAGTCATGTAAACAATACAGCATTCCCATATAACCCCATTGTTGACACTTGCTTTAATGTGGTACCTTTGTTACAATTGATGAAAGAATATTAAAATTGTACTGTTAACTATTGTACATAGTTTACGTTAGGGTGTGTTTTTTCCCATATAACACCCTATAATTAATACCTTGTATTAGTGTCATACATTTATCATAATTTATGAAAACATTCTTATACATGTAATATTAGCACCAGTCCATCATCCATAAAAGGGCTGACTGAGTTACACTGTCCCATGATTTATCTTCTTTCATTCTAGTAACATACATGACCCAGAATTTCCACCTTCTAACCACATTCACATATGTAATTCAGCACTGTTAATTATACTTCTAATAATGTGCTACCATTACCGCCATCCATTTTCAAACCTTTACAATCGACCTAAATAGAAATTCTATACAAATTAAGCATCAGCTCCCCATTCTCTTCCCTAATCTATATTCTGATAATCTATATTCTAGATTCTAACTCTATGAATTAACTTACTATAATTAATTCATGTCAGTGAGATACAGTATTTGTCTTTTTGTGTCTGGCTTGTATCAGTCAGCATAATGTCCTCAAAGTCCATCGATGTTATCACATGCATCAGGAATCCATTCCTTTTCACTGCTGAATAATATTCCATCATGGGTATATACAATGTTTTGTTTATCCATTCATCCATTGATGGACACTTGGGTTGCTTCCATCCTTTGGCAGCTGTGGTAATGCCACTATGAATATGGGTGTGCAAATATCTGTTCAAGTCCCAGCTTTCAATTCTTCTGGGTCTATACCTAGAAATGGGATTGCTGGATCATATGTTAATTCTATATTTAGCTCCCTAAGGAACTCCCAAACTCTCTTCCACAACAGCTGCCGCATTTTACATTCTCGCCAGTCGAAATGAGTGTTCTGTTTCTCCACATCCTCTTCAACACTTGTAATTTTCTGTTTTTTTAATAGTTGCCATTTTAGTGGGTGTGAAATGATAGCTCATTGTGGTTTTGATTTGTGTTTCCCTAATATCTAAATGATATTGAGCATATTTTCATGTGCTTTTTAGCCAATTGTATATACTTGAGAAATTTCCATTCAGGTCTTTTGCCCATTTTTAAATTGGTTGTTTGTCCTGTAAGTGTTGAATTGTAGAATTTCTTTATATATTCTGGATATTAAATCCTTATTGACTATGTGTTTTCCAAATATTTTCTCCCATTGATAGGTTGTCTTCTCCCTTTTGTGACAAAGTCCTTTGATGACCCAAGTTTTTAATTTTGGGGAGGTCCCATTTACCTATTTTTTCTTTTGCTGCTTGTTGTGATGGTTAGGTTTGTGTGTCAGCTTGGCCAGGTGATGGTGCCCAGGTGTTTGGTCAAACAAGCATCAGCCTAACCATTAGTGCAAGTACAATTGTGGCTGGTTAATAAACCAGAAGGCTGGTTTATTAGATCATCAGTCAGTTAACTGCATCTGTGGCTGATTACATCAATGAAGGGTGTGTCTTCTGCAATGAGCAAATTCAATCAGCTGGATTTAATCCAATCAGTTGAAGACTTTTAAGGGAAAAGAGGGAGAACCTTCACTTCTTCTTCAGCTAGCCATCCTCTCCTGAGGAGTTCATTGAACACCTTCATCGGAGTTGCCAGTTCACTGCCTGCCCTATGGAATTTGGACTCGTGCATCCTGTCTTATGGAATCCAGGCTCATGCATCCCCACAGTTGCGTGAGACACTTTTATAAAATCATATATTTACAGATAGCTCTTGTGGTTCTGTTTCCCTAGAGAACCCTAACTAACACAGCTTGTGCTTTGGTATAAAGTCTAAGAAACCATTGCCTAACACCATCCT
Source organism: Choloepus didactylus (assembly GCF_015220235.1). NCBI lineage: Eukaryota > Metazoa > Chordata > Mammalia > Pilosa > Megalonychidae > Choloepus > Choloepus didactylus. The sequence continues at coordinate 11,924,351 of NC_051322.1, forward strand.
GAAGATGCTTCCCTACATTTTCTTCTAGGAGTTTTGTGGTTCTGGCTCTTAAATTCAGGCCTTTGATCATGTTTTTTTTTTTTTTTAAATAAACAGCTTTATTCACACAACATCAATCCATCCAAAGTGTACCATCAAAGGCTCTTGGTATTGTCACAGAGTTGTACATTTATCACCCTTTGAGTTAATTTTTGTATATGATATAAGGGTCTTCTTTCATTCTTTTGCATATGGATATCCAATTCTTCGAGCACCATTTGATGAAGAGACTATTCTTTCCCAATTGAGTGGACTTGGCAGTCTTGTCAAAAATCAATTGGCCATAGGTGTGAGGGTCTATTTCTGAACTCTCAATTTGATTCATTGGTCAATATATCTATTCTTGTGCCAGTATCATGCTGTTTTAACCACTGTAGCTTTATAATATGCTTTACAGTCAGGAAGTCTGTGTCCTCCAACTTCATTCTTTTTTTTTCCAAGATGTTTTTGGATATTGTGGGCCACTTACCACTCAAAATAAATTTCATCATTGGCTTTTCCATTTCTGCAAAGTAGGCTATTGGAATTTTGATTGGAATTGTGTTGAATCTGTAAATCATCTGGGGTAGAATTACATCTTAATGATACTTAGTCTTCCAATCCTTGAATATCCATTGTCCTTCCATTATTTTGGTCTTTAATTTCTGTTAGCAATATTTTGTAGTTTTCTGTGCACCAGTTCTTTACATCCTTGGTTAAATTTATTACTAGATATTTGATTCTTTAGTTGCTATTGTAAATGGGATTTTTTTTCTTGATTTTCTCTTCAGCTTACTCATTACTAGTGTATGGAAACAGTACTGATTTTTGTGTATTGATCTTTTACCCTGCCATTTTCCTGAATTCATTTATTTGCTCTAGTAGCCTTGTTGTCAATTTTTCAGGGCTTTCTGTATATAGGATCATGTCATCTGCAAATAGTGAAAGTTTTACTCCTTTTGGATGCCTTTTATTTCTCTTTGTTGCCTAATTGCTCTGACTGGAACTTTCAGTACAATGTTGAATAACAGTGGTGACAGTGGGCATCCTTGTCTTATTCTTGATCTTAGAGGAAAAGGTTTTCAGTCTTTCACCATTGAGTAGGATGTTAGATTTGGGTTTCTATATATGCCCTTTATCAAAAAAGGTGCTGAATTTTGTGAAATGCTTTTTCTGCATCAATTGAGATGGTCATCTGGTTTTCTTCCCTTCATTTTTTTGATATGGGGTATTACATTAATTGATTTTCTTAATGTTGAACCACCCTTGCATACCTGGGATAAAGCCCACTTGGTCATGGTGTATAATTCTTTTGCTGTGCTGCTGGATTTGATTTGCAAGTATTCTGTTGAGGATTTTTGCATCTGTATTCATAAGAGAAATTGGTCTAATTTTCTTTTCTTATAGGATCTTTATCTGGGTTTGGTACTAGGGTGAAGTTGGCTCGTAGAATGAGTTAGTGTTCCTCCTCTTCAATGTTTTTTTTGGTAGAGTTTGAGCAAGATGTGTATTGATTCTTCTTGGAATGATTGGTAGAATTCATTTGTGAAGCGATTTGTTCCTGGGCTTTTCTTTGTTGGGAAGTTTTTGATGACTGATTCAATCTCTTTACTTGTAATTGATCCATTGGGGTCTTCCATTTCTTCTAGAGTCATTGTAGGTTGTTTGAGTATTTTTAAGAATTTGTCCACTTTATCTAAGTTACCTAATTTGTTGGCATACAGTTGTTCATAGTATCCTGTTATGATCATTTTTATTTCTGTAGGGTTGGTATTAATGTCCCCCACTCATTTCTGTTTTTATTTATTTGCATCTTCTCTCTCTTTTTTCTTTGTCATTGTGTCTAAGGGTTTGTCAATTTCATTGATCTTTTCAGAGAACTAACTTTTAGTTTTGTTAATTCCCTCTATGGTTTTTTTTATTTTCAATTTCATTTAATCTGATCTAATCTATGTTATTTCTTTCCTTCTGCTCACTTTGAGATAAGTTTGGTGTTCTTTTTCTAGTCCCTCTAGGTGTGCAGTTGTGTCTTTGATTTTAGTTATTTCTTCTTTTTTAATGTAAGCATTTAGGGCTCTAAATTTCCCTCCTGTACTGCATCCCATAAGTTTTGGTATGGTCTTTTCTTATTTTTATTCATCTCAAGGTATTCACTGATTTCCCTTATAATTTCTTCTTTGACTGTCTGATGTTTGAGAGATTTTTATCTTCTATGTATTTGTGGATTTTCTAGTTTTCTGTCTGTTATTGATATCCAGCATCATTCTATTATGGTCAGAAAAGATGCTTTGTATATGTCAGTATATCTAAATTTATTGAGACTTGTTTTATCCCCAACATGTTCTTTAAAGCTTTTGTCTTTGTGTCTGATGCTTGATCTTGAAGTCTACAGGGCAGGAAGTCAGGAAAGGAAGACGGAGGTAAGGAGGTAAGGAGGGGGAGAACAAGAAGAAGCTGGAGCCCACAAGGATGGATGAAAACCGGTGTCAATTCTTGTTGCCTCTCACATTATGGTATGAGTATCCTTCGAAAGACTGTGTAATGGAGCTAAACACACACACCTGGCCCCAGAGTCAGAAAAGCAGAAGCAGGACCCTGGGGGAGGTGAAGCCTCTGCTGGCCCACTCATAGCCACACACCAATGAGGTGAGTCAGCAGATCAGCGATGTATGTGATCTACACTCACACTGTAGATCCAAACGTCATCATCACTTCTGGGCAAAAGGAACAAGCGTGTGCACTGCTTGAAGTTCTGCCCGTGGGAGAACTTCGTTTCAGCTCTGTCCTCAGGAGCATCCTAGAGTGGGGCTGAAGTGCTGCAACTGTCCACTTTGGGGCAGTACCTGCATGTTGTGCAGATCATTTGTAAACCACACCTTAGTTTTTACTTCCAAAGTCTTATCATAGAGACCTCCTCATGAGGCTATAGGTGCAGGTTGAGAAAGAGAAGGTACTGCAGCAGGTCTGGGGGACCTCCTCATGAAATTTACTTGTGTCCTGAAGACCCACTTGAGCCCATTCCCATATAGAGCACATCATTTGATGATGGAGTTCTGCTGTACAATCCACATTTAGTGTTTGCTGGATCACACTTAGTTCATAATGAGAAGCTCATCTCCCATGATAACTTGGTGGCCCAAGATCAAACATTCAATTACTAAGGTCCCATAGCAAGCCAAAAGCTGTTTTTCAAAATGTGAATAGATATCTACAAAGGATAGCAGGGCTTTGCTCCAAATCCTGAGGGTCCAAGCTGTGATTTACTTCTTGGGACCTGCCAGAGGCTCCGAACAGCATGTCTGTCTGCCACTGCCATGTCAAGCACCATCACATCTGCTGTGTTCTGTGGTCTGAGGGGCAGAGCAACTGTAACAGCAGCTTGGAATTATTGCAGAGCCTTATCCTGTTCTGGGCCCCACTAATAACTGGCAAGCCTGGGTGTTACCTTGTAAATGGGTTGAAGTAGCCTTGCCTGCATGAGGTACATATTGACTCCAACATCCAAAGACACTCACAGACATCCTGCGACTTTCTTAGTGGTAAGGACTCAATGCCAGAGCATGACCTTCACCTTGGAGGGAGTATCTCAACATGCCCCAAACTGTTTAAAGCAAATATTTTCTGATGGTCTTCACAAACAGGTATAAAGCAGTGGTGTTAACTTTTTAATATCTGTGATGCTTAGGTTCGTGTGTCAGCTTATGCAGGTGTACCATCTGTGTACACCACAGCTGTGTGGTCAAGCAAGCACTGGCCTAACCATTGCTGCAAGGATGTTCCTGGCTGGTTAATAAACCAACAGGCTGGTTTATTAAATCATCAGTCAATTGGCTGCATCTGTGACTGATGATGTCAACAAAGGGCGTGTCTTCCACAATGAGAGAATGCAGTCAGCTGGATTTAATCCAATCAGTTGAAGACCTTTAAGCAGACAGATAGAGTACCTTCACTTCTTCAGCTAGCCAGCAAAGCATTTCCTGAGGAGTTCATTGAACACCTTCATTGGAGTTGCCATTTCGCTGCCTGAGGAGTTCATCAAATCTTATTTGGAGTTGACAGTTTGCTGCCTGCCCTACAGAATTTGGACTCGTGCATACTCACAGTTCCGTGAGACACTTTTATAAATCTTATATTTATAGATATCTCTTGTTGATTCTGTTTCCCTAGAGAACCCTAACTAATACAATACCCTTATATTAACTTTATCCTGAATGGCTACATGAGGTTTCTGGAGCACTGTAGATTAACTATTGTTTACTTTACAGCCAATAGCAACTGCCTGGTTCCCCTGTGCCCCAATTCTTACCCCTGGGCAATGTGAGGAAAGCTTGAGGCCACCCTACTTGTACAGAGTTTCTACTATAGGCCAGGAATTACGAAAAAGAGAATCTGACTGCTCAGCCGCATGCTGTGCAGCTCTTGAAAATAGGGAGAAAACCTTTATTCCCTCAGAAGGATCCTAAATTTTCACTTTAACCCTCTGGAATGTAAGTAAGGCTCCAGGGAAAAGACAAGACCATTGTTTTTAGCTCTACAAGGAGGGAAAGTCTCCAAGATCCGAGGTCTCAGTCCTGCTTGAACTGGAAACAAATCCCTCCAGGAGGTAAATTTCTCTGAAGCTCTATCCAAACAGTAATAAATTATCTTCAAGGCTTGCTTTTAGCCCAGACCCCAAGTATTCAGCAAAATTTGCTCGGAAAGTCACTGCAGAAACAAAGATACATTTTCTCTAAAGCCCCCACAAGGGGTCAGCAAACTTTTTCTGTAAAGGACCAAATAATAAGTATAGTTATTTTAGGCTTTAAAACCACACACAGACTCTGTTACATGTTCTTCATTGTTTTGTTTTGTTTTTCATTTTAAGCAACTCTTTAAAAACACAGTTTTCAGTTTAAGACTCATTTTAAAATATGCCACAGACTGGACTAGGCCTGCAAGCCACAGTTTGCCTGGTACAGATATAAAAATTATCTACCAGATCAACAGATAGATACAAGACACAAGGGGATGTGTTGATTTGCTCCAGCAAGAAAACCATATCTAAAACATCAGCTGCAATTGGAGTCATCACCTGATTAAGGTTTCAATAATCTACCCTCATTCTCCAATATCCTTCTGTTTTCTATTCAGGTAAAAATAGGTGAATGGAACGGAATCACCACACCTGCATCTCTCAATTCACAACCCAGAAATGTGGTATTGCTTTTGATTTACTATTTTGAAAGGTAAAGACAAATAGAAGCCTCCATTTTGGTCTCCCTATGATAAAGCCCTCACTCGGGGGTCAGGTACCATGTGGGAATTCTACAGTTGCTATATAGTTATTCTAATTAGCAATTAGGTAAATAGTCATAGGTTGGGCTCACTGTGAGATGGACCTAATCACTTATCTAAGCTCCATAAGCTCCTACTCTGACAGGAGGACCACAGGAAGTGCTCAGTTTGGAGCCAACATCCATAAATCCTCAATATATGATTATTTTTTCTTCCACAAAGCTGTCATCCTGGTAAATGGATGCAAGAGCCTTTGGGGAAAGCTAAGAAGATGATTTACAGTATGAATTTTTGGCTGCATAAATGGGATCTGGCCTTCCCATCATTTGAGGGGTGCTGGGTTGGTGAACCGGGGAATTGATTGAGGGGCATGACTCTATTTTGGTGATTTAATTCAGACTTCAGCTTTTCCACCTACAGATGAAGTAAGATGTTACTAGGTTAGCAGGAATCAAATTATTTGCCCTTACAGCAGCCACACACACCTTGTTTTTGGTGCTCAAGTGTCATCAGTTGGTTCCTGACACCCTGGGATCCCATTACCCTCACTTCAGTGTGGCAATTCCCAGAGTAATTTCTGACTAGCCAAGAAGAAAGAACAGTAGCTCTTCACAGATGCTGGGGTTTCTCATCAAGAACTTACTTTTCACAGCTGCTGTGAAGGGCACGTCTTCCAGGACCTCCAGACTGGTTCTTACATGATATATTCACTCTAAAATTCCAGTGTCCCTATGCATTTTTTTTTCTTTTTGACAGCTAATTTGACATATAATTCATATGCCATGAAGTTCATCCTTTTTAATTGTACAGTTCACTGGTTTTAAAATATATTCACATTAAGCAACTATCACCACTGTCTAATTTTAAGATATTTTCCTCACACCAAAAAGAACCCTGTGGGAAACCATTAGCAGTCACTCACTCCCCATTCCACAGTCCCCAACCCCCACCCCATCACACCAGTCCTAGGCAAATACTAACCTACATTCTGACGCTATAGAAATGCCTGTTCTGTACATTTAATTTGAATGGAATCATAAAATATGTGGTCATTTGAACTGGGTTCTTCCACATAGCATGATATTTTCAAGGTTCATCTATTTGTGCTATGTATCAGTACTTTGTTCCTTTTTATGGCTGGATAATATTCCATTCTATGGATAGAACACATTTCATTGATCTGTTCATCAACTGGTGGGCATTTGAGTTGTGGTCACTTTTTGACTATTATGAATAATGCTATTATGAGCATTTGTGCCCAAGTATTTGTGTGAATGTATGTATTCATTTCTTTTGGGCATATATCTATGAGTAAAAATGCTGGGTCATATGGTAACTCTGTTGAACATTTTGTGGAACTGCCAAACTCTCACAAAGTGGCTGCATCATTTTGCCTTCACCCCAGGAATGTATGAGGATCACAATTTCTCCAAATCCTTGTCAACACTTCTTATTGCTTTTTTATTTTAACTGTCTTAGAGGGTGTGAACTAGTATCTCATTGTGGTTTTTATATGTGTATTTTTTTATTAACTAATGATGTTGAACGTCTTTTTTTGTGGTTCTTGGCAACTTATACATCTTGTTTGGATAAATTTATATTCAGACCCTTTTCCTATTTTAAGAAAAATAGGGTTTTTTTGTTAGTGAATTATAAAAGTTCTTTATATATTTTGATACAAACCACTTACCAGAAACATGATTTGCAAATATCTTTTCTCATTCTATGGGCCGTCTTTTCATTCTTGATGGTATCATTTGTAGCCCAAAAGTTTTTAATTTTCATATAGTCCAATTTATCTTTTTTTCTTTTGGTGTCATATCTAAGAAACTCTTACTTAACCCAAAGTCAGAAAGATTTATTCCTGTTACATTTTATGAGTATATTTTTAGCTCTTTCATTTGTATCTTTGATTCATTTTGAGTCAATGATTGTGTTTCGTGTGAGGCAGGGGTACAACTTCATTCTTTTGTGTGGATATCCAGTTGCCCCAGCACCATTTGTGGAAAAGATTATTCTTTCTCAATTGGGTTGTCTTGGAACCGTTGTGAAGGACTAATTGACTGTGAAGTAAAGATTTACTTCCAGACTCTCAGTTCCATTCCACTGGTCTATATGCCTGCTCTTCTGCCATCTTATAGAGCTGTCTTACAGATCGGCAGTAAGTTTTGAAATCAGGAAGTGCAAGTTCTCTGACCTTTCATTTCTGTATGCATTTTTGGATCACCATGCCAATTTCTGTAAAAAAGGTTGCTGATATTTTGATAAGGGTTGCATTGAATCCACAGATCAGTTTGGGGAGTGTGACAGATTGAATTGTGTACCCCAGGAAAAAAAATGTTCTTAATCCATTCCTGTGGGTCTGAACCCATTGTAAACAAGAACTTTAAAAGATGTTATTTTAGTTAAGGTGTGGGCAACTAAAGCAGGACGGGTTTTAATCACATTACTGGAAGCCTTATAAACAGGAAGCCATGGGGGAGTAGCTGGAAGCCAGAAGTCAGGGGGAACCTGAAAGAGAAAGAGGAGGACATTGCCATGTGCCTCATCATGTGACAGGGCAAGCCAAGGAACCCAAGGATCACTGACAGCCAGCACCAGAACTCTGTGTCTTCAGGGAGAAAGCATTGCCTTGCTCACACCTCAATTTTGGATTTCTGCTTGCCTTGAAACCATGAGTCAATAACTTCCCCTGGTTTAAGCCAACACATTGTGTGGTATGCCTCAGCAGCCTGGGAAACTAAGAGAGAGTATTGCCAGGGTAATAATATCCATGGGCACAGCTGTCTTTCCATTTGTTTATGTCTTCTTTAATTTCTTTTAACAACGTTTTATAGTTTTCAGTGCACAAGTCCTACACCTCTTTGTTAAATTTATTCCTAAGTATTTTATTATTTTTAATGGTGTTAAAGAGAAAACTACACTGGACAATGTGAAACAGGCAAGGATGGACTTTATTTGTGGGCTGTTATAGCAGAGGAGAGAGTAGGACTCACCTCCATCCCAACAAAGGAGAGCCAGCTTCTTAAGGGTTGGGAGTGGGTTGGAGGAAAAGTGCCGGAAGACAGTAAGGGGGGTTGATCACTGGGGAGGTTGGGGAATTTACTGAGGTTGCAATTAGGACCACTTGGTTTGGAATTTCTTCCTTTGTGGTAATTAGGCCACCTGGAGGCTGTAAGGGCCAGAGGAGAGGAGGAGAGAGATAAGGAGCCACTTGGGTAGGGGCCTCTCAGGCTCCTCCTCTGTGTGAAAAGGAGAGGGGAGGGGGAGGTCAGGGGTGAGTTTGATATTTAGGATAGTTAGGATTGGAAATTGTCCTTTTCCTTAATTTTTTTCCCCCTGAAGGCCGAGTTGTTTTTCTCTGCAGCCCACAGCTGCAAGATTGGTGTCAAGGTAGTCAGGGTAGGGGAGTGAGTGGAAGAGGAAAGGAGTAAGGACACTGCTTGGTCAAGAGACAGAAACACACTCTTCATCAATGTTATTGCAAATAGAATTGTTTTTAAGTGTCATTTTCTGATTGATTGTTGATAGTGTAAAGAAATACAATTGATTTTTGTGTATTGATCCTGTGTCCTGAAATCTTGCTGGACTTGTTTATTATTCCTAACAGATTTTCAGTAGATTCCTTAGGATTTTCTACATAGAAGATCATGTCATCTGCAAATAGAGATAGTTTCATTTCTTCCTTCTCAATCTGGGAAACTTTTATTATTTTTTTTCTTGACAAATTGCCTTGCCTAGAACTTTCAGTGCAGTGTGGAATAGAAGTAGCAAAAGTTGGTATCCTTGTTTTATTCCTGACCTTACAGGAAAAGCATTTAGTCTTTCACATTAAGATGGATGTTAGCTGTGGGATTTTTGTAAATGGCATTTCTCATTCTGTTCCTAGTTTGCTACATGTTTTTATTCTGAAGGGGTGTAGATTTTATCAAATGATCTTTTCTGTTTCTATTGAGATGTGATTTTTGCTTTTTATTCTATTGACGTGATATATTTCAGTCATTTCTTTTTGAATGCTAAATTAACTTTATTCCCAAGAAAAATCCCACTTGCTTATGTTGTATAATTATTTTTATATGATGCTGGATTTGGTTAGTTTATATTTTATTGACGATTTTTGCATCCACATTCCTCAGAGATACTGGTTTGTAGTTTCCTTTTCTTGTGATGTCTTCTCTGGTTTTGATATCAGAGTAATACCAGCCTCATATAAAGAGTTGGGAAGAGTTCCTTCCTGTTCTGTATTTTGGAAGAGTTTGTGAATTGGTTTAATTCTTCTTTACATGTCTGGCAGAACTCAGTGATGTAGCCATCTAGGCCTGGACTTCTCCTTTGTGGGTAGTTTTTTGATTGCTGATTCAGTCTCTTCATTTGTCATAGATCTATTCAGATTGTCTATTTCTTCCTTTTTTAAATACAATTTTATTGGGATATTTTCACATACCATATAATCCAACCAATCAGTGGCTTGCAGTGTCATCATATAGTTGTGCATTCATCACCACAGTCAATTTTAGAACATATTCATTACTCCCCTAAAAGTAATAAAAATTAAAATAAAAATAAAAAAGAATACCCAAAACACCCCATACCATTTATCGCCCCTATTATTTATGTATTTTTTGTCTTTATTTTATTGCTCATTTGCCCATACACTGAATAAAGGGAGTGCCAGTCACAAGGTTTTCACAATCACATGGTCACTTGATAAAAGCTATATAGTTATACAATTATCATCAAGAATCAAAGGTATTGGATTAAAGTTCACCAGTTTCAGGTATTTCCTTCTAGCTATTCTAATACACTAGAAACTAAAAAGGAATATCTATATAATGCATAAGAATAACCTCCAGAATGACTTCTCAACTCTTTGAAATCTCTTAGCCACTGATTCTTTATTTTGTTACATTTCTTTTCCCCCTTTTGGTCAAGAAGGCTTTCTCAATCCCATGATGCCAGGGCTAGGCTTATCCCTCAGAGTCATGTCCTATGTTGCCAGGTAGACTTACACCCCTGGGAGTCATGTCCCACGTACAGGGAAGGGCAGTGAGTTAATTTACAGAGTTGGCTGAGAGATACAGTCCACATCTGAGCAACAAAAGATATTTTCTGCGGGTGACTCTTGGGCATAGTTATAAGTAGGCTTAGCTTTGCCATTGGAGAGAGAAGTTTCATTCAATCTTGGGCCTTGGCTTATTAAATTAGGAGCCCCTATTGCTTAAGAGAATAGCAGGAATTCTGCAGATGGGGAAGTTTAATAGTTTCACATTTTCCCCAGTCCCTCAAGGGGACTTTGCAAATACTTTTTTTTATTTCTGCCCAAAATATTCTGGGATGTACTGGGGTATTACATTAGTCTGTACAGAATAACAAGAACTCATTTCCTATTCTAGTTTCCATGTAATTACATTGTTTAAATAAACTGACCATACAGGTTAAATTAGATAGTGTGCTACAGAAAATGTAAATTTTGTACCAAATAAATCTCTTTTCTTTTGGTATCACACAGAATTTGGAGTTTTAAAATATAGTCAATATCGTTCTTTACCCTGTATTCTAATTTACCTTAGTCCTAACCAAGTCTGTTTCATTCACATCTCTAACTGTAGTCTGATCTCTTTTTCAGCTTCTTTAACAGTTGCTGTATGGAGTAATACTGACTCACAGAGCTGCAAAGCTCTAACCTGAGTCTCAGGTGTCACACAGATACCTGAATTTATAGGGAACTACCAGGTTATACACAAAGAGCTTGGCATCTCAGAATTTAGAAATAACAGTTACAACTCAGGAATAGGTGTGATTCCCATAAGAGCTTACAATCTAGGAACCTTCACAATAAGCCTGTTTGACATTCTTTACTCCTTAGTCACCTATTGCCCAATCCCTGCTCCATTCTATCCCCAGATAACCTATGCTTTCAAATTCAGTTCTTAGCATTTGCTCATTATAGTCCATTTACGTTAGTGAGGCCTTACAATATTTGTCCCTTCGTTTTTGCCTTATTTCACTCAACAATGTCCTCAAGATTCATTCACCTAGTTGCATGCCTCATGATTTCAGTCCTTCTTGTACCTGCTCAATATTCTGTTTTATGTACAGCACAGTTCGCCCATCCATTCATCAGTCAAATCAGCCACCTCCATCTGTTGCAAATTGTGAATACTCTCACTATAAACACCAATGTGCAAATGTCCATTCATGCCCCTGCTCTCAGTTCTTCCAAATATACACCACATAATGGGGTTGCAGGATCATATGGCAGCCCTACACCATACTGAGGAACCACCACACTGCCCTCAAGAGGGGCTGCACCATTCTACTTTCCTTCCAACAAAACAGATATATCTCTCTCACTCCACATCTTCTCCAGCACATGTACTTTCTGTTTATTTTTTATACAGTTTTATTCACACACCATACAATCCTTCCCAAGTGAACTATCAATGGCTCCCAATATAATAACATAGTTATGCATTTACCACCCAATCTATAGGAGAACATTTCCATGTCTTCTGCAAGGAAAGAAGAAGAGGAAAAAAATAAAAAATAAGGAATAATAAAAGATAAAAAGGAGAGACCATCACATCAACCACAAGAATCCCATACCCCTCTGTGCCAGTTTGGATGTGTTATGTCCCCCAAAACGCCATGTTCTTTAATGCAGTCTTGTGGGGGCCAATATATTAGTGTTGCTTAGGTTGGAAACTTTGGATTAGGCTGTTTCCATGGAGATGTGACCCACCCAACTGTGGGTAATACCTTCGATTGTATTATTTCCATGGATGGTGGCTCCACTCGTTCAGTGTGGTTTGATTAGTTTACCAGGGCCCTATAAAAGCTCAGGCAGAAGGAACTCAGAGCAGCTCCAACTTAGAGACACATTTTGAAGATGGCCATTGAAAGCTGACACTGACATTTTGGAGAATGCCATTTTGAAATGCAACCTGGGAGCAAGCAGATGCCAGCCACATGCCTTCCCAGCTAACAGAGGTTTTCTGGATGCCAATGGCCTTTCTCCAGTGAAGGTGCCCTATTGTTGATGTCTTACCTTGGACACTTTTTGGCCTTAAGACTGTAGCTTTGTAACCAAATAAACTCCCTTTATAAAAGCCAACCCACTTCTGGTGTTCTGCAAAATGGCAGCATTAGCAAACTGGAACAGCCTCCATTATATCCCCCTCTTATTGACCTTTAGCTTTGGCAATTAATGGAAGAATATTACACATTGTCCATTTCTTCTTGAGTGAGTTTTGTTGGTTTCTTTCTAGGAATTTAGCCTTTTTTTATCTGTTAGCCAATTTATTGGTATATGGTTTTTCATGGTGTTCCTTTATAATCCTTTACATTTCTGTGAGGTCAGTAATGATGTGATTTCTTTCATTTCTGTTTCTAGTAATTGTCTTCTCTCTCTCTCTCTCTCTCTCTCTCTCTCTCTCTCTCTCTCTCTCTCTCTTTTTTCCTCTTGGACAATCTAGCTAAAGGTTTCTAAAATTGTGTTAATCTTTTCAAAGAAGTAGCTTTTGTTTACACTGATTTTCTCTATTGTTTTTCTGTTCTTCATTTCATTAATTTCTTCTCTTTTTTTAATTTCTTTCAGGTAGCTTTGGGTTTATTTTACTATTTTTCTGGTTACTTGATGTGTAAAGGCAGATTATTGATTTCTTTCTTAATAGAGGTATTTACAACTATAAATTTCACTCTAAGAACCAGTTTAGTTCATCACAACATAAATTTGGTATGTTGTTCTTTATTTTCAATCATCTCAAACTATTTTCTGACTTCCATTTTGATTTCTTCTTTGGCCCATTGGATATTTAGTAATATTCTGTTTAATTCCCACATATTTGTGTGTCCTGATTTTTTTGTTATTGATTTCTAACTTCAGTCCACTGTGGTTAGAAAACATACTTTAGATTTATACTAGCTTAATTCCAGTGAGATATCAAAACTTTACTCTTATATAGCTCTATTTGCTTCCTCCATTTTTTATGATTTTTATACATATTACACCTATTAATGTTGCAAACCAACAGTACTCTTTTATAAGTATATACCATCTGTATGCATTTATACTGTCTTTTAAAATTACAAAAATACCTTTACTGGTTCTCTTTGTTTTCTGTGTTGCCTCAGATTTCTTCAATATTTCTTATAAGACAGGTCTTCTAGTAGTTAATTCTCTCAGTTTTTGTTTATCTTGGAATGTCCATATTTTGCATTTGTTTTTGAAAGCAAATATATCCAGCTGGATATTGGATTCTTAGTTGACATTTCCTTTATTCTTTGAGCATTTTGAATATGGCATCCCACTGCCTTCTTGCCTCCATTGTTTCTTCTGAGAAGTTAGCTGTTAATCTTTTTGTGGTTCCCTTGTAACTGATGAATTGTTTTCCTTTTGCTGATTTGGGGATTTTTTCCTTGTCTTTGGCTTTCATCATTTTTCTGTGATTTCCTGGATTTCCTATGATTTTCCAATAACTGTGCTCTCCTCTTATTGGAACAGAACTAGGCTACATTTCCTTGCCATGCCTATGGTTAGTTGTGACCCTGTGATTGAGCTCTAGCCAATGAGATGTGAGCAAAAATGACATGAGCCGTTTCCAAGTCTGGACCATAAAATCCTGCCATGCTGAGCATCCATTCCAGCTGGCTGGAATAGAGACAATTCCTGGAAAGAACTTGGAAATTAAAGATTGCAGAATCTTTCTTACCCTGTATCCAGAAATGACTGCGTGAAAGTGGGTGGCACAACAAATCTATTTATCCAATGAGTGTTCTTAGGCAGGCAAGAAATATACAACTGTTTGTTTAACATTTGGGTGCTAATTGTTACAGTAGCTTGTTTAACCTAACTAAAACTCTATTTGTTATTTTTAAGTTCATAACTAGAAGCAAGATTCTTATGCCAAATTGTAGAGAGAATATTTTATTTATGAATTATTGAATTACAATATAATGAATTACAAAAGCCTTTATTGTGTATCTATTTTGTGTATACTGAAAATAGATAAAGGTGTAAATATAGTATTTTCCAAATAAAGAGTTTTAGAACTTAGTTTGTCTGACCAGGCATAAAAATGAATGCTTTATATGAATGGCATGAGGGAAAGAACAAATAAGTGAAATATCTCTATTGTTTATATTATAATTTGTTTATTGGTTCCATAGTAGCCAGTGATGGTGCCAGTCAAATATATTCCTAGAAAAAGATATTGCTTTGCTCCTGTGATCCACCTCCTCCACACAGCCATGTGTATCCCTAAATCAGTTACAGCAATCCTGTTTTCCTTGCCAGTGACTGATTTTAAATAGTCACAGGACATATTTTTTATTAACTCTTCCCTTAGAATGCCTCCCTTCAGAACAAAAGACACACAGGAAGATATTCTGTCTGTTTCCTCTAAATGTTGTCTGGTCGATACGCAACATCTGGAGCTCTGGCATCTATTTTGTGACCATGAAAGATATGATTCTGAGGATCAATGGGCCGTGTGGAAGGATGAAAGAACTTGGGGTCTGGATAATGAACTTAAGCTGAAGCTGTTGTATTGCCCAGTCCTGGAAGTGCTCTTCTTAGGATTTCATGCTGTATGAGATAATACATTTTTCTCTTTGTTTAAACAGGTTTGGGATGGAATTTTTATTTTTATTTATCTTTATTTTTATTTTTTTTACCAGAAGCTATATGGGTCTTAAATCTTACACCATCTTCAAAAGGTCTAGGAAGAACTTTCAGGAGCAAATAAAATCCAAACACTTTTTCTTGAAATTTTCCACCCTGCTTCTCACTTAATCTCTAATTGCGAGAAGTTGTTTTTAAATAGAGAAGGGGAAACGTCCTTG
Organism: Choloepus didactylus; assembly: GCF_015220235.1. NCBI lineage: Eukaryota > Metazoa > Chordata > Mammalia > Pilosa > Megalonychidae > Choloepus > Choloepus didactylus. The sequence goes on from NC_051322.1 coordinate 11,939,486, forward strand.
AAGCATGCATGTTTAAGAAAATAAAACTTTCATACTCTTACTTAAAATTTAACATGCCATGGATTGGTAGTAAAGAAATGGCTGCACAAGATGAAGGTATAAGCCATCATTAGGGTACTGGTCAAAGGAGATGCTAAGCTATGTATTCATGGATATGTTTCTGCTTTATAATTCCTCAAGATGAACTGACAAGCTTAGAATTATTTACAACTGAGTAAAAACTGAGCAATCCTCTTCATTAGCATATGAATAAAACAAGTCTCTTAGGGGGAAAAAAACCTAACACACTTATTAAACGCATAATATTTTTAATTGATATGTCCAAAGTTACCTTTTAAACAAACGAGCTCTTGCTCAGCTTTCAAGGGAAGCAAAAACTAAATTCCTAATGCACGTGTATGTGAGTGCAGGTGTGTATTTCCCATTGCCACCATTGTTGTTTCTATCAACTGTTTATATCTTGGATAGATACAGATATATAATGTAAATTTTACAATCTCTCATTTCTCAATAATGCTGCAGTATATTTTAACAGATTATAAAATGAGTCATTTTGTATTTTAACACACTATAAAAGGAGTCATTTTTGAAAATGAAGCTTAAACTTGCAATTATATGCAGAAAGTTTAAAATTTGCCATTTTGCAATAATAGGTCAGCACCATTTAGGTATTTGCCATAGTCTGATTTATGCCAAGGAGAGAGGCCAGAAGTTGTAGTGTTGGTTTCCTTTGAGTTACACAAAGATAAGGCACAGCCAGGAATCAAAACCAAACAAACAAGGAAAGGAGCAATCATGAATTGGAATCAAGTTAGGTTGGGATTGGAAATGAGGAATTTGAAAACAGATTTTAAGAATCTCAGCAAACAGGGGCAAAGTGGTATAAAGAAGATTGAACACAAGAAGCTAAGGAAATAAAGTTTTCAGGCCCACAGGCTGAAAGTGGAAGGGCCACTTAGTGCCTTAAGAAAATGTTTTTCCCTAGTGTTGTCTCTTTCTTCATCACACTCAGCTCAAATGTTAACTCCCAGCATAACTAGTTTGCCAAATTTCTTAAAGTCACTCACAGTTTGTACTTATTTGAGCTTGCTCTATGGATGTCCCAATAAAGTTTTAGTAGAGTTTTGTGTTTTATTGTATGGAATTATTACAGGTAGCTGCATGGTTTCTTTGGAATTAGTAAAGTGTTTTTCTAGAACAGTTATGCTACATAAATAGGAAATAAAGGTGTAGTTTTGGCTCATAATGGAGAAAAAGTCAAAACCCTGACTATTTCTTTGATTATGTGTTATCTTCTCAGATTTGATCACTCTTGTTCATAGCTCCCAAAACTATGAAATGTTTTTAGGGGGATTCACCAAAGTTAAAGAACAAGCAGAGGGCCTGATGTGTGCTAGAATTAATAATTGGGTTAATTGCAGGTTGAATTGTGTTCCCTGAAAAATGATACATCCTAAACCCAGTGCCTCAAATGTGAGCTTGCTTGGAAATAGGGTCATTTCAGATAGAATTGGTTGAGATAGTATGAGGTCCTACAGGAGCAGGGGTCCCTAAGCCAATAAGACCGGTGTCCTTAGTAGGCAAGGGGCAGAGACACAGACAGACAGGGTCGAAGACCATGTGAAGAAGAGTCAGGGACTGGAGTGATGCATCCACAAACCAGCGAACACCAGGATGCTGGTAAACACCATCAGCTAGAAGAGGCTAGGAAGGAGGCTCCCCTACAGGTTTCAGAGGCAGCTCGGCCCTGGTAATACCTTGATTTGGGACTTCTAGCCTCCAGAACTGTTAGAGAATAAATTTCTGTTTTGTTTTGTTTTGTTTTGTTTTTTTTAGCATTTTTAAAATTCAATTTTATTGGAGGAGGGGCAAGATGGCAGCATAGAGAGGAGTGGAAGCTAAGTAGTCCCCCTGGAACAACTACAAAAAACCAGAAACAACTAGTAAATAATCCAGAATAACTGCGGGGGGACAAACGAGACCATCCACTCATCATACACCAACCTGAATTGGGAGGAATGCCCGAGAACACAGCATAAAATCTGTAAGTAAAACCTGCAGATCCAAGTTGTGAGACCCCCTCCCCCATAGCCCAAGCTGCAAAGCCTTGTGGTGCCAGAGAGAAGCTCTCTCCCAGCAAGCGAATATAGCTCAGCTGAGCTCCAACTGGGGTTTTAAGAAGCGAGTGTGAACTCACTACAGGTACGCATCCCCAAAAAACAGACAGAGGCTTTGGGTGACAACTGACCTGGGAGAGCTGGAGGGTCGCCTTGGACTGGGTCTGAAGGGGACTATCTGTTTCTTTTTTGGCTCAGTGGAGAAAGCCCCAGTCATTTTCACTTTCCAGGGCTGTGAAGCAGAGAAGGGTGGAGACAGCACAAGCAGAGAGCAAGACCATTGAAATGCTAATGACCTCCACCTGAGGGCTCTGTCTTCTCTAGGAGGAAAGGGGTGGGGCCCTTTCCATTCAGAACCAGACCCCAGAGCCTGGGGGAACACGGCCACACCTCCTCACACCAGTCAAGAATTATAGGCTAACAGGCATCACCTGCTGGGCAGAAAAGCACAGTGACCTGAGGCATCAAAGGGTGGAGCAATTTTCTAAGACACACCCGCAGGGAAACCAGATACTGAATATTTCTTCCCTCTGGGACCTGAGCCTGTTCTGGTCTGGGAAAACCTGATTTGGATAACCAAGGAAACCATGCCTAGACAACAGAAAATTACAACCTACACTAAGAAAAACAAAGTTATGGCCCAGTCAAAGGAACAAATGTACACTTCAACTGAGATACAGGAATTTAAACAACTAATGCTAAATCAATTCAAAAAGTTTAGAGAAGTTATTGCAAAAGAGATAGAGGCTGTAAAGGAAGCACTGGACATGTATACAGCAGAAATCAAAAGTTCGAAAAAACAACTAGTAGAATCTATGGAAATGAAAGGCACAACACAAGAGATGAAAGACACAACGGAAACATACAACAGCAGATCTCAAGAGGCAGAAGAAAATACTCAGGAACTGGAGAACAAAACACCTGAAAGCCTACACGCAAAGGAGCAGATGGAGAAAAGAATGAAAAAATATGAGCAACGTCTCCGGAAACTCAAGGATGAAACAAAGTACAATAATGTACGTATCATTGGTGTCCCAGAAGGAGAAGAGAAGGGAAAGGGGACAGAAGCAATAATAGAGGAAATAATTAATGAAAATTTCCCGTCTCTTATGAAAGACATAAAATTACAGATCCAAGAAGAGCAGCGTACTCCAAACAGAAGAGATATCAATAGGCCTACACCAAGACATTAATAATCAGATTATCAAATGTCAAAGACAAAGAGAGAATCCTGAAAGCAGCAAGAGAAAAGCGATCCATTACATACAAAGAAAGCTTAATAAGACTATGTGCGGATCTCTCAGCAGAAACCATGGAGGCAAGAAGGAAGTGGTGTGATATATTTAAGATACTGAAAGAGAAAAACCACCAAACAAGAATCCTGTATCCAGCAAAGCTGTCCTTCAAATATGAGGGAGAACTCAAAATATTTTCTGACAAACAGACAATGAGAGACTTTGTGAACAAGACACCTGCCCTACAGGAAATACTAAAGGGAACACTACAGGGTGATAGAAGACAGGAGTGTGTGGTTTGGAGCACAATTTGGGGAGATGGTAGCACAACAATGTAAGTACACTGAACAAAGGTAACTATGAATACGGTTGAGAGAGGAAGGTGGGGAGCATGTGAGACACCACAAGAAAGGACGAAAGATAAAGACTGTGACTGTGTAACTTGGTGAAATCTAGAGTATCCAACAATTGTGATAAAATGTACAAGTATGTTGTTTTACAAGGGAGAACAAGCAAATGTCAACCTTGCAAGGTGTTAAAAATGGGGAGGCATTGGGGGAGGGATGCAATCAGCATAAACTAGAGACTATAACTAATAGAATCATTGTATTATGCTTCCTTTAATGTAACAAAGGTGATATACCAAGGTGAATGCAGGTAAGAGGGGGGGATAGGGGAGGCATGTTAGACACTTGACATTGGTGGTATTGTCTGATTCTTTATTCTACTTTGATTTAAGGTTATTTTTCCTTTTGCTGCTTCCTAGCTGTCTTTTTTTTTCCTCTTTCTTTTGCCTCTCTACCTTCTTTGACTCTCCCTCCTGCCTTGTGGAAGAAATGTAGATGCTCTTATATAGATAGTGGTGAAGGTGGTGAACACATAAATGTATGACCATGCAGAAAACCATTGATTATTTACTTGGGATGGAATGTATGGTGAGTGAACAAAACCATATTAAAAAAAAAATGGGTTGATGACAAAACCTCGAGGGCAATATACTGAGTGAAATAAGCCAGACACATTAGGACAATTATTGCAGAGTCTCACTGATAGGAACTAATTATAATATGTAAACTCATAGACATGAAATGTAAGGTACCAAGATATAGGACGAGACTTAAGAATGGGGAGTGGTTGCTTAGTATGAGCAGAATGTTCAATTAGGATGAACTTAAATGTTTGGAAATGAACAGGGGTGTTGGTAGCAAGATGTGAGAATAACTAACAGCGCCGAATGGTGCGTGAATGAGGAGGAAAGGGGAAGCTCAGAGTCATGTATGTCACCAGAAGGAAAGTTGGAGGTCAAAAGATGGGAATGTATAAAACTGAATCCTATGGTGGGCAATGTCCATGATCAACTGTACAAATACTAGAAATCGCTTCCATGAACCAGAACAAATGTATGACAATACAATTAGAAGTTAATAATAGAGGGGCATATAGGGAAGAACTATATACCTATTACAAACTATATACTACAGTTAGTAGTATTTCAACATTTTTTCATAAATAGTAACAAATGTACTATATCAATACTACGAGTCAACAATTGAGGGGGGTTGGTTAGGGACACAGGAGGATTAGAGTTTCCTTTTCTTTTTTTCTTTTTTCATCTTTCACTTTATTTCTTGTCTGGAGTAATGAAAAGTTTCTAAAAATTGAACAAAAATTAAGTGTGATGGATGCACAGCTATATGAGGGTACCCAGGGGCAAGTGATTGTACACTTTGGATCTTTGGATAATTGTATGGTATCTGAACAATCCCAATAAAAATGAAAAAAAAAAAACCTAAAAAAAAAAAAACTCAATTTTATTGAGGTACATTCACAAACCATACAATCATCCACAGTGTACAATCAATTGTCCACACTACCACCATATAGTTGTGCATTCATCACCACAATTTTTTAACATTTTCATTACCACACACTAAACAGAATAAGAATAAAAATTAAAGTAAAAAAGAACACTCAAAACATCCTGTATCCCCCCCCCATCCCTCCCTATTACTCATTTACTTTTTGTCCTCATTTTTCTACTCATCTGTCCATACACTGGATAAACGGAGTAGGAGCCACAAGGTGTTGTTTTAAACCATTCAGTGTGTGGTTCTTTGCTAAGAAATGAAGACATGGGTTATTATGCCCCATTCTGTAAATAAGGAAACTTGCAATCATTGCGTTTCACCTACTTGTCCAAGGTCCACCCTACCCACAGTTTTCTTGCAGCCTCCCAGGCCCTCTCAGGGTGGCTTGAACGTGGGGTTGTTTGGTCAGATCCTTTTCAGATTCCTCTATTTCCTTTCTTGACTAACTCCTACTTAGTTTCGTTTTTTCTCTTAGTATTTGATCTTCTTTTCAATGATTTGTATTCCAGCTTTATCCTAAAGCACTGTTTTTATTCCTATCACAAAGAAGTATGGCCATTTTCCTTGTTTGTTCACCTTCTCCCATGTTTTGCTATAGAAAGAAACTCTTAATAAGTAACACATATGCCTTCATCACCTATGAAGAAAAAAGGAAATGTCCAATAAAATCCAACTACCAGGTTGAATTCACTTATTAATCTATTTCATAGCTTTGTATGAACAAGGGAAAGAACTATAATCAAATTTTACTGAGTCAGGTGAATGACCAGAACTGAACCACATACTGTGCAGAACAGACTAAAATTATTGCACATGGTTTTAGCCTCACAAAACTTGCTATCTACTCTGGGAGTTAAAAGACACAGCATACAATGCGTTATTCAAGTGCTGGGTAGTATGCATACACTCCAAGGGGGATAGTAACATGTGTAAAGGTAAAAATAATTTCTACATTATAATCTTTACTACTATTTCACTTTAGAATAGTTGTATACTTGAGAAATAGGTCTAACTATCATCTTACTTTTACAAATGAGGAAGTGGAGACTACGTGAGATCAGTGAAACTTGCCTAGTGTTATGGGGCATTAAATGATCCAGCCACAATTCAAATCCTCATCATTCAGCTGTTTTGGTCATTGTGTCCTCCCAAAGAAACCTGTGGAATTACAATAGTTGGGGTAAATCCATGAAGCAAGTAGTTCTTATGTTGGCTCTTGAATGATTCTTGGAATGTAAGTTAGCCTTGGAAATAGGTGAAGTCCAAGTCGGGAGAGAAGTAAGGCTGGTGATGAACCAACGTGTTTCTAATAAGTGAATTAGTGTACACAGTCTGAGGGCTTTGTGAGCATGAATAATGGCAAACAGCACTGTATTATACAGAAAGTTATCAACACCGGGGTTGATTTGCAGTTTCAGTTTGTAGTATTGTGTCATTTACTGCTTCTGAATTTCTGACATGTATTGATATGCAGTCTAGGTATATGTAAGCTACAATGCTGAAAAATGCTAACGGCATCATCGTCATTGTTAAAATAGTGCATTTATAGATAACTGAGCCATAGGTCACTAGAAAGTCCAAACCAATCTAAATGTGTACTCTATACAATCCAGAGTTTTATTCTTTCTGTAGTTGAAGATAAAATACAATTATCTCAAGACACCCAGAGTCCATGGTGTGATATAAAAGAAGAAAAAAATTGCATAGAACCTGCAAAACCATCAGTGGGTCAGTGATTTACTGATAAGTCTGATTCAGCAGAAAGTTGGCTTTAGAAAGTTGAGTTCCCTGGAGAAGGCTCACTGGTTTCACATGAGCAATAATAAGCCTACATTTATAGGAAAGTAATGGTGATTTAATTCACATTATGCTATTTATTCCAAAGTTTTCCACTTGATTGACACATTAAAATGCTGAATAAAACTCTCAAACTAATATTGTCCGAGGACATCCCACTAAATCCCTTATTTCTTGTCCTTAGTGATGTGTAGAAGCAACTGGATGGTAATAAAGTACATTTGAAATATGGTTACTCATCAAAAGTATGAGCACCAAGAGAATAAAAATTATTAAAAAGCACTTGGCAAATCCAGAGTGCTACATGAAAGCTAAATAATGGGGTCAAGCTTGCCAGGTGGGTGACCTGTAATGTGAAATCAATTCTTTATGAGAACAAAATGGATGTTAGTAGAATTCAAAGTGGTGCTGGGGTGACCTGAAGAGTTGATGTGGGTTGTGTCTTTGTGTTTAACTATACCTGTGATAATGCACAGAAAGGTTATAGAAAAACAATTTCAATTATTTTATTTAAAAAGTTCTGTATCAGAAAGCTAAGTATAGAACTACATATGACCCAGCAATCTCACTACTAGATGTATGCCCCAAAGAATTGAAAGCAGGGACCCAAGCAGATATTTGCAAACTGATGTTCATAGCGGCATTATTCACAATTGCCAAAAGATAGAAGCACCCCAAATGTCCATATACCAATGAATGGATAAATAAAGTATGTTATATACATATGATGGAATATTATTCAGGTGTAAGAAGAAATGAAGTCTTGATACATGGGAAACATTCGTCATGTTGAGTGAAATAAGCCAGAGACAAAAGGACAAATATTGTATGATCTCACTGATTTGAAACAAGTAGAATAAGCAAACCCATACAGTCAGAATCTAGAGTATAGTTTACCAGGGGATGGGGTGGGGATCGGGAATAGGAAATTAATGCTTAAAGTATATAGAGTTCCTATTTGCAATGATGGAAATGTTTTGGTAATGTTTGGTGGTGATGGTAGCACAACATTGTGAATGAAATTAACACCATAGAAATTATATATTTATATATGAATATGATAAAAAGGGGAAATTTTAGATTGTATATATGGTAACAGAATAATTTTTTTTTTTTAATTCATGGAACTATTCTACACAAACAGGGAAACCTAAGTTAAACCATGCACATTCATTAATAGCACAATTATAAAAATCTGCTATCTTCAATTGGAACAAATATTCCACACCAATGCAAGGTTTTGATGGAAGGGTGGTGTATGGGAATCCTATATTTTATGCCTGATTGTTATGTAATATCACGACTTCTCTAATAAAGAAAAAATAAATTCTATATAATATAAGGTGGGTAGTTTCAACTGAAAGCAATTCAACTATACTTCATACGTTGCATACTAAATACTATGTTTGGTAAACAGAATTAAAAATTTTAGGAAAAGATTTATACATTAGGGGCTTCTCTCAGTCGTGAGGAAGGAGACAACTGTATAAATGGGCAAATTATAATAGCATGTAATTTCAACTGGAAGATGATTCTTCAGCTATGGAAGCAAAGAAACTGGGACAGTGACCCTACATCTCCGCCCAACCTCAGAGAGTGAGGCCCGGCGACAGGTAATGCCTTTGAGTATGTTGGTGGTGACGTGTGGTTTTAATGTCTCTTGAAATGCTTGACTCATCTTTTGTTGAGATTGCTGAAATTCTACCTTAGTGATAATCTGAGGGTAAGAAATTACTTGTCACAAATATTAGAATAAATTGTGAGAAGCTTACCGATAACCTACCATGTCATGCACCTGGCACCAAGAAAAGTGAGAACTATAAAAAGTTAATATTCTGATTCATTATCGAAACTTATCACTTTTTAAAAGCAGAAAGGTCCCAGTAAACCTTCTGTAGTGGGCAGGTGAGTGGCTATCTTTTGCAGTATTGTGTAATACTGTTTTTTTCTCATTACACTTTCTGCAGATTGAAACTCTCAGAACTTGCCCAACCTGGTATTATCCTGGCTACTGAAATAGGATAAACAGAATTTTCTCAGCCTTCTGAAGAGGAAAAGAAAACCCTTCAAGGTAATTTCTGAATATTTAACTAAAAATCTAATTGCTAATACATCATAAGTAATTTTTTGAGCTTGCCATATTTTCCTCTCTAGACCTAGGAGCCCGGACTTATAATAAAATAGATAATTGCTATTTTATATTCCACTTAATAAATATATCATTTAATTCTTTAATCTTTTGTCAGTAAAAGTGATCAATATTTGATTCCTCTGGCATTGGTCTGAAATTGGAAAGAAATTCATGCTAATAAATTTCTTCTCTTACTCCAGGCATTAGTTCAGTCATATCTTTTGCCACTCATTTTGATCCTACTTGAAATTCTAGGATCAACTCTTGGCACCTGATTAATTAAAAAGCAGAGATGCAGCTTATGTGATTTTCAAGAGGAAAGGAACCCTCTGGTGTGCTAAACATTTCCTCCAGTTGTTTATACTTATTTTTTAAAATGGAAACCTGGCAGCAAATAATGCCACAATCTGTAAATAATAACCTGTTGGGATGGCTGGAGGGGCAGCACGTAGATGATGATGGCTATAATCAATAGTGTGGGAGTCATAGTTACATTAATTATTTAGTTTTATATTTCTTCCTTAGGAGAAAAAAAACCCAGTGGCTGAGCAAACAAATGTTCTCATTACGTCCTGTCACTCATCCCTAACCACACATTATTTGATGGTTATTTAGAGAAAGCTTATATCTGTAGAAGAAGTACCAAGTCTGACTCTCCAATAAAACACAGCAAAACTTTTAAAGAGCAGGTTTCCAGGGACAAATCAACACACTTGGCTCCCCAGTGAAGTTTATTTTCCATAAGACATGCCAAGCAGCCTTTCTAAACTAAAATGGTAGCTCTGCACAGATCCTCTTAAAAGAGTAGCCGACTCAGAGGCATGGTATTAAACTGAAGTGTGCTGACCTCTGGGCAGCAAACTCCATTTAAGATTGTGAATTCCTCCAGAAGGAAGCAGGAAAACAAGTAACAAAGAAAACAGCAGAGGAGACGGCTATGAAAAGGGAAGGATGATGGATAGTGTCTGGGTTTGAAGGATAAGGGTTTTTATATTTTTCTCTGCATCTTTCTAAATGAATCAAAAGAAAGCAAAATGGGAGAGGGATTGAGAACCCTAAAACCAGCAGAATTACCTGGATCTGGCCCTGAATTTTGTCCGAAGAACTATACATCGACCACATTCTAAAATAGAAATATGGGTAACTAACAACCTCAGATTGAACCTCAAGTCAAAAAAGCAAAACAGCACAGGACAGTTGTGCTGGTTTGAATCTGTCATGTACCCCAGAAAAACCATGTTCTTTTAATCCAAACTTGTGGGGCAGACCTGTTGTGGGTGGGACCTTTTGATTAGGTTGTTTCCATGGAGATGTGACCCATGCAAGTGAAGGTGGGTCTTGATCCTTTCCTGGAGTCCTTTAAGGGAGCTCACAGAGAGAGAGAGAGAGAGAGCTGAGAGAAGCTAAGATATGTAATCCAGAGTTTGCCCCCAGGAGCAGCTAAGAGAGAAGTAAGACAGAAGCTCAGAGACATTTTGGAGAAAGCTATGGAAACCAGAAGCTAAACCTGGGAGAGAAGGTTCAGCAGAGACAGCCATGTGCCTTCCCATGTGACAGAGGAACCCCACATGTCATCGGCCTTTCCTCAGAGAAGGTATCATCCTATTGATGCCTTAATTGGGGCATTTTCATGGCTTTACAACTAAATTTGTGAACTAATAAATCCCTATTATAAAAGCCAGCCCATTTATGGTATATTGCATTTTGGCAGCTTTAGCAAACTTCAACACTGCTATATATTGCAGAAGAAAGGCAGTTTCCTGTTTAATGCTAATTGGTGCCTGTAAAAGGCTGAGGGTATCTCTTTGCCCCACCAGGATCTCCGTTTGCACCCCCTAATCAATATGTTTGTTATACAAAAAAAAAAAAAAAAAAAAAAAAAAGCCTGTGAAATCCCTTACATGTCCCATCTGCCTGACCCGTCCCTCTCAACCAAATTATAACCCCTAATCCTCTCCGTAGAAATTCTGGAACCACTGCTGCTCCAAATGGGACCTATACTCACAATTTAAAAATATTCTCTAAAGTGCTAGGGCATAGAATAGTGAATCAAATGTATCTTATTTTACAACTATTGGGGTTCAAGCAGTCACTCAACCGATTTACTTTGAGGGTGCAGAGGACACGGGGCTGTCTCTAGAGGTGCAGATTCTGGCACAAATCCCACTGTGTTCACCCTTCTCCCTAGCCGTTATGTTTTAGTGAGGTGAAGTTTGTTAAGATGAACACCAACTAGCTATTTTAAGGAAAAATATCACCACAGGCAGCCTGGAGGATGTCCGGGACAGGGAGGATGGGCAGCCTCTATTTGGCGTTGAGGATCGTGGCTGTGTAGGTTGTGTATAAGGGTGGGGTCGGGAGAGGAACTAGAACTGCTGACAGATGCAGGGTTTTCAGTCATGGTGGAGCTGCACAGCTGTCCTTTCACCAAGTCTCTCATTGCATTGCCACCGGATAACCCATCGGAGAAGCCAAGGGGCACCCCCACTCCCGAGTCCATGGCCAGCTCTGTCTGGAGAATTGGAACCTACTGAGTTTATGTGTAGGGAAAGAGGCTTGGCTGAGGAGCGGGTTTTCTGCCTTTAGATGAGACCAGCTCTCCGGAAGAGCAAAATTTACATATTATTTCTGCAGATGAGATCAAACTAATATCGTTGTTAGGCGCCGATAGTGTTGTCCAACTCACCTCCTGCTGACATCCTTATTTACAGCACTTTTATTCTGTGGTCAAACTAGTAAATAGCTCTAAATTTGTGTCAACCGAATATCCATCTCTGCTAGTATACACCTGTTTTATTTAAAAGTAAGGAAACTTTTATAGGCTGATGTAAATTTTTTTGTTGTTGTGTTAGAAAAAGTGGCACTGGAAAAGTGCTATTTGTGAGGATCTTACTGAAGTCCTGAGTAAAAATATTTCCACTAATTTCTTGTAAAAATAGCAAATATGAAGGCTAAAATGCAACTGGCAAGTAATTTACATATTTAGAAAATAAGCAACAATGGTTTTAAGAGAAATTAAATATTTATTGATTCTAATCTGTTTAGCATGTGTCATGACATTTCTTACTTTGCATATTGTTGATAATAAAAAGTGCTGAGCTTTAATACAATGGGGGTGAGCTGAAAGACATGCCCATTCAGCATCAAGAGTCTTCATGTCAAAAAGTTCTCTCTCTTTGAAATGATTTGGTTGCTCTTGTTGTTTCTTTTTAGTGGGAACTTGCTCTGAGGTAGGTGGACCCGTAGACCTACATTTCTTATCCATTTTTATGTTTTGCAGAATGTTATCATATAGCGCAGAGCCTGTGTTAAACAAGTTTGGGAAATAGGTTAAGTAGACTGCATTTTTTAAAAAACTGTGAATTTCATAAAGACTTTTATATGTTAATGTGAATTATAAGTTCCTAAGTTGTATCCATACACATTTTAGATTTTATTTTATAACAATTTATTTGAGGCTAGTTTCCTCATGCTTTCACCAATCACAGAGACCAAGATTAAAAAAGAATCTGATAGAAGTAGAGTAAATCTCATTGTTTGCTTTTGCAAGTGAGGTTAAATGTTACTATTTATATTTTATTAGCTATTTATATTTCTTCTTTGATAAACTGTTCATTTTCCTATTTGTTTTCATTTTTCTGTTTCAATCCCATTATTTTAAAACTCATCTCCTTCCAATCTGATGCATCACTTGTAAGCAGAATGCAACTGAAATTTTTAACCCTGTTTGATAGTCAATATCATTTGGTATGGTGATTTGACATATTTACATTTATAGATTACTGGTAATCATCATTGCTCTTATTATTCATATTTACTTGGTATTCTCTATTTATTATACTTTCTCATTTAGTATTTTTCCTTTCATTTTCAGCTTTTTGCTCAATTGTTAGAATTTCCTCTGTTCTTTTTGATTTCTCTAATGATATGGATATTCTCCTTCGTATTTCAATTATTTTATGAGATGGCACCAAAATTTTAAAAAAGCTGATTTAAACATATCTGTCAAGTCAAGAATCATTTGGGATTTTAAACTTTGCCCTCATTTTTAAGAAATACTTCCCTATTAATAGCATTAAAAAATTAAACTGCAATTGCTAATGTGATGTATTTTTTATATTATTTCTTGTATCTCATGCTTTCCTCTCTCTTGGAGTCCTTTCTTATTTTGCCAAAACAGGTCTTCAAGTTATTGTTTCTTTTTTTCAGAACGGGTTAATGGATGATAATTCTTTGTCCTTTTATATCTGAGAATGTCTTCCTTTTATCCTCACATGTCAGTGAGAGTTTAAGCATAAAATTCTAGATCCAATCTTATTTTCCTTCAGAATCTTAAAAACATTGCTTATTTATCCCTAGCACTCTGTATTAGAGAGAATTATCATTGTTTTGCTTTGGAGTAACATATTTTTAATTAAATTTTATTTTTTGAGATAACTAAAGATTCACACGCAGTTGTAAGAAATAATAGAGAGATCCCATGTACCTTTACTCAGGTTTCCCCAGTGATAACATCTTGTGAAATCATAGTAAAACATTACACCTGGGATACTGGCTTGATGCAGTCTACTGAGCATCATATATCCCGTTTTACCTGCACTCATTTGTATATGGGTTTGTTTGGTCCTATGCAAAAGTAGTACAAGTATAGACTCATGTATTCCCCACCATAGACAAGATACAGAACACTTCCATCACCAGAAAGATCCCTCATGTTGCTCTTTTGTAACCACACTTCTCTCCCCCCTACTCTCCCACCCCATTTGTAACCCTTGACAACTACTAACCTGTTCTCCATTTATTAATATTTTCATTTATAGAATGTTATATAAGGAACAAAACAGTATGTAACCTTTTGGGATTAGCTTTTGTCACTCAGCATAATTGTCAAGAGACTCATCCAGTTGTCACGTGCATCAGTAGTTCATTTCTTTTTATTGCTGAGTAGTATCCAAGGTAGATGGTTGTGCCAGTTTGTTTTAACCATCCACCAGTTGAAAGACCTCTGGGTTGTGTCCTGTTTTTGATTATTAAGAACAAAGCTAAATGAACATTGATGTAACTTTTTTTTGTATGTGGCTATAAGTTTTACTTTCTCTGGGATTTATGCCCAAAATTCTGGGTCACGTGGTAATTGCTTGTTTTATAAGAAATGGATAAACTTTTCCAGACTGACTGCAACATTTTACATTCACACCAGCAGTGTATGAATGATCCAGTTTCTCTGCATCTTCCCAGCCTTTGGTGTTGTCACCATTTTTTATTTTAGGCATTTGAAAGGTTTGTAATGATATCTCAGTGGGAAGTTTAGGTCAAGGTTAAATATATTTATATATTGCCTGTGGATGTCCAATTGCACCAGCACCATTTGTTGAAAAGACGATTTTTCCTCTATTGCTTTTGTTCCTTTGTCAAAAGTCATCTGTGCCTGTTTGTGAGGATGTGTTTCTTTGTTCTCCACTTATTTTATCCATCACTGTGTCTGTCCCTCTGCCGATAATAGACTGCTTTGATTACGGTAGCTCTTATAAAGTGTAATATCAAAAGAGTATTTCTCCCCCTTTATTCTTCCATTTCAAGTTTGTTTTAACTATTCTAAAGTTTGTGCCTTTCTTACATAAATTCTGGAATGAACTAACCTAATTTTATTTATGTTATGTGTGTAGGGGGGTGGGCCTTTTTTTTTTCCTAAATAGCATTATTATCTAAAGCTGATGAGTTGTGTTTTTCCTTGAGTTATGCTACTTTCATATATTGCTTGTTTATTTCTACCTCTTCTTTCTCTCAGTTCATTCTTTTTGGAAGGCTTGTCTAATGTAGTGAAATTTAAGCTTATACCTTCCTTGGATGTAGAAGTTATCTTATGCATAGCACTTTTCATCATTATCAATGTATATAATCAATTTAATTTCCATTTTCTCCTTTACCCTTTGCTTCATTTGACCTATTTTCTTCCTATATCTTCTTGAGTCCATTTTTAAAAATGCAATTTTATTGAGATATATTCACACACCATATAATCTATCCAAACTGTACAGTGGCTCACAGTATCATCATAACAGTTGTGCATTTATCGCCACAATCAATTTTAGATCATTCTCATTACTCTAAAATAAAGAAAAAAAAAATTAAAAACAGCACCCAAAACATCCCATTCCTCTTATCTCCCTTTTTATTTATATATTTTTTGTCTTTATTTCTCATCTGCCCATACACTGGATAAATGGGGTGTCAGTCACAAGGTTTTCACAATCATATAGTCACATGATAAAAGCTATACTGTTATACAGTCATCATCAAGAATCAAGTCTACAGGATTACAGTTCAACAGATTCATGTATTAACTTCTATCTATTCTAATACACTAGAAACTAAAAAGAAATATTTATATAATGCATAAAAATAACCTCCAAAATGACCTCTTAACTCTTTGAAATCTCTTAGCTACTGAAACTTTATTTTGTTTCATTTCTTTTCCCCCTTTTGGTCAAGAAGACATTGTCAATCCCATGATGCCAGGGCAAGGCTCATCCCTGGAAGTCATGTCCCATGTTGCCAGGGAGACTTACCCTCTGGGAGTCATGTCCCAAATACCAGGGAGGTTAGTGAGTTTATTTGCAGAATTGGCTGAGAGAGCGGCCACATCTGAGCAACAAAAGAGATTCTCTGTGGGTGACTCTTATAAGAAGGGTTAGCTTCTCCTTTACAGGAACAACTTTCAAAAGAGCAAGCCCTCAGATCAAGGGCTTGATTTATTAAATTGGGAGTCCCTAATGCTTGCGAGAATATCAGGAATTCCCCAGTTGGGGAAGTTTAATATTTCCACATTTTTCCCCAGTCCCTCAAGGGGACTTCGTAAATACTTTTTTATTTTCTGCCCCGAATACTCTGGAATGTATCGAGGGTATTAAATTAAACTGTACAGAGTAACAAGATCTCATTCCCTATTCTAAGTTCCATATAATTATGTTATTTATCTAAACTGACCATACAGATTAAATCAGATAGTGTGCTACAGAGAATATAAATTTTGTACCAAATAAACATCTCTTAAATAGCAGTTAAAACTCAGGAATAGATGTGACTGCTATAAGAGCTTGCAATCTAGGAACCTTTACAATAAGCCTTACTGAACATTCTGTACTCCTGCATGGTCAATTGCCAATCTCTGTTCACGTTCTATCCCCTGATAACCTATGCTCTCCAATTCAAGACTCTGCATTTGCTCATTATAGTTAGTTTATGTTAGTGAGGCCTTACAATATTTGTCTTTTCATTTCTGGCTTATTTCACTCAACATAATGTCCTCAAGTTTCATTCACCTAGTTGCATATCTCACAACTTCATTCCTTTACAGCCACTCAATATTCCATTGTATGCATACACCACAGTTCTTCTGTTCACCCATCAGTGTACCCTTAGACCACTTCCATCCATTGAAAATCATGAATACTGCTGCTACAAACACCAGTGTGAAAATGCCTATTCGTGACCCTGCTTTCAGTTCTTCCAAATATATACCAGATAACGAGGTTGCAGGATCATATGGCAACCCTATAATTAGCCTCCTGTTGAACCACTCAACTGCCCTCCAGAAGGGTTGAGTCCATTTTAAAGGTATTAAGTGAATAAAGGAGAAATAATAATAATGGTACTCTTAATAATAATAATAACTATAAACTACAAACTTTAAAGTGCTATGCAGGCATCAAACTAATTGCTTTAAATGCTTTAAATATTTACTCAGTACCTTTATGAGGTAAATACTATTATTATAAATATGTAGTATCAAGATTTTTATTATGTCTCAGTTACAAATTAAACCCAAATCCTAATGGCTTAATATACAAAGATTTATCTCTTGCTTACAGTACATGGCCAGCTGGGGTCAGTGGGTAGGGGGCTGTACTGCACATCAGTTACTCAGTGTCTCTGAACACTGGAGATGACACCATCTCGTGCTGCACCATCTGGTTCCAAAGCAAGCAAACTCTGTCTTACAGTTTTAGAAATGAGTTTTAACAAGACTAGGTAATATCTCAAAGTCTACATATCCAGTAAGTTGAGGTACTTACTGATTTGAACACAAGTCTGTTGGAATTTAAGATCTCAATACTTAATAGAGTTTAGGGACAATTATAGTAGGAGAATTAAAAATGTGATTTCAACTTCAGAATTTAAGAGGGGTCTAATAGTATTTCTGTATATTTTGAGATAGAGTGATGAGAATTACACACATCTTCCCTCTAGAATGATCCTGTCAAATCAATATGATAACCAACCGAGGTTTTTAAGTTACTTCCAATGAAAATACATTCCTTTAGTCAGCTATAGCTCATAACTTGGCACAAACCATAGTCCTTTGTAGTCATATCGGTATTAGAATCAATTAAAGGGCCACCACTTAAGTTTTTAGCAGGGCTATTATACCAAAAAAAAAAAAAAAAAAAAAATCAGGAAATTCTTTATGTAGTGCAGCTACCATAAAGTGATGATTACCTTCTGGAAATAGTAGCTTCCTTCTAAGATATATATTTTTATGGAAGAAATATGTTTATGTCTTGTAGAGCCATGAATTCAATTCATTTACTCATCAAATACTTAATGAGCTCCAACTGTGCATCAGGCACATCTCTAGGTTCTGGGAGCAGAGCAGTAAACAAAAACCAAAGTCCTTTCATCATGGAATGTATGTGCCGGCGTGGGAGATAAACAAGTAAAATATAGATGTTAGTGATACAAGTGGAGGATAAAAAAAGAAACAGCAAAGAGGAATGAGGAATTCGGGGTCGATATGCTGAGGGATAGTTTGCATTTCTCAGGTAGCATCTGTGTGCCAAATTGTCCAGCAAATAAACTAGCATTTCCTGTTTCTCTCCCTGTCCCACAGGCCAGCGTGCAGCCCTCCAGAGACAATCTGGTGGCACCGCCTCAGAGTCCTCTCAGGAAAGAAAATCCCTGCAGATGTTTGTGTTCAATAAAACTATACTGGTAACATCATAGAGGTATTCAGTGAAGTCCCAGTCTCTGGCAGCAGAGATGAAAAATAAACAACGTGCCCCTTAGTTTCATGTTCTAGTAGATAATTTTATCGTTAAGTAGTAAACTGTTGAAACTACAACGTTGCTTAAGATTATATAGCAAAGAGTCACTCTTTGGAAAGATTCTCCTCACATTTTCTTTTCCTCTAAACTTTGCTGACATTAGATGCTTAGTGGAAAACTCTGACAAGCCTGATTTTTCCTTCCTTTAAAAATTAGTTTTTTTTCCCTTCACCTCACTACCAGGAAGTATATGTTCTGGAGTTGATAAATTTTTTATCAGTTTTTCCTCTTTTAATTTGAAAATTCAGAAAACTTTTATTTCAGAAAAGTTTATTTTTCCTATTATATATCTGAAAAATTTTTACTCCTCATTTTAAAAGTTACTCTCTAGATCCTCAATTATGTGTATATAAGAATTATTCTGTTCCAGAAGAATAATCTTTTCTCTAATTCTTTTGGATGTAGGGAGCACAGAATTGGATGGATCATGATTCTCGGTTCATGAGACGCTCTCATTACAGTTCCATGAATGGTCACTGTTCTAGTTTGCTAATGTTGCCTTTTTGCAAAACACCAGAAGTGGATCAGCTTTTATAAAAGAGGTTTATTTGGTTACATAGTTACAGTCTTACGGCCATAAAGTGTCCAAGGTAACACATCAACAATTGGGTACCTTCACTGGAGGATGGCCAGTGGCGTCCGGAAAACCTGTTAGCTGGGAAGGCACATGGCTGGCATCTGCTCCAGAGTTCTGGTTTCGACATGCCTTTCTCCCAGGACATTCCTCTCTAGGCTTCAGCTTCTGGGGGCAAACTCTGGCTAGTACCTCCAAAGTGTCAGCAAAACTCTGCTTTCAACGGCTGTCTGCAAAATGTCTCCGTAAGTTGCAGCTCCTCTCTTAGTTCCTGTGTGTTCTTCAAAGTGTCCCTCTTGGCTGTAGCAAGCTCGCTCCTTCTGTCTGAGCTTATATAGTGCTCTAGTAAACTAATTAAGGCCCATGCTGAATGGGAGGGGTCACACCTCTATGGAAATTATCCAGTCAGAGTTATCACCTACAGTTTGGGGGGGTTGCATCTCCATGGAAACACACAAAGAATTATAATCTAATCAATACTAATATTTCTGCCCACACAAGACTGCATGAAAGATAATGGTGTTTTGGGGAACATAATACATCCAAACTAGCACAGTCACATACTTAGTTATTTAGCAAGTTATTTTTAATTATGTAGTAAGCACTCATGAAACCATCACCTAAAACAAAAGTTAGCACTTTGGCAGTAACTTACATCAAACCGTATGGTCCCACCATACCATCCTCCTGCATTTCCCACTGATGAATTCCATTATGATGAATTATGAATTAATGATTCCCTTGCTTACCATTTGATAATCTTATTGCCTCAAGATAAGTAAAATAAAAGAATATTTAAAAATCTTTAGTTGTTTTAAACTTTCTAAAAGAAAAAGAATCAGGTGCATATAACCATTAGGGACTATTTATATGTTGAGTGTGATTGTAGTTAATTCATTTTGATTTCTGTATAATATTTCATTCTAGAGAATGACCTCTCAGTGTTGTCTTGAATTGCATTTCCTTGGCCACTAATAATTTTGACTCTTATTTGTCTGCTTCCCTTTTATAAGAATCCTTAGGATTCCATTGGGTCCACCCAGATAATCCAGGATAACCTAGCCAACTCAAGATTCTTAATTTATTCTTATCTGCAAGTCACTTTTTTGGGTGTGGGTGGGGGGCAGCCATTATTTTGCCTCCCACATCTGCCTCTGTTTCATGGAGAAATCTGTATTGAAGATAAAGAGTTGAGAGTTCTCACTATAATATTACTTCTTGAAGTTATCAGTGTAGATAAAACCTAGGGAGAGTCTGCAGAGTAAGAAAAGAAGTGGTTTGAGGACAGAACTCAAGATATCACCAACACTGAGAAAGGAACTAACAAAAGTGACTGAAAGAACAGTTAAAGATGCTGAAGACAAATTGGAAGAGACAAGTGTGGCAGGAAGGAAAGGAAGGTGAGGATTCCAGGAGAAAAGATGGATGTTGGTCCCTAGTGCCAAATGCTCCACAAAATGAGGTCTTAGGAAAAGGTTTTGGATTCATCACTTAGGCAAAGTATTGGGGTTCCTTCGTAGAACCATTTTCAGAAGAGTGTTTAGGACACACATTGCAAGATGGTATAAGGAAAAAAACAAATTTATGATGGCTCAAACATGAGAAAAATTAATTTTTTTTCCTTACTTAGAGTACAAAATGGGCTTTCCTAATTTACAAGAGTTCTCCAGTCGTAATTCAAGTATTCAGGCTCCTCTCTGTCTCATGACTCCTATTTGTCTTCCAAGGTGTCAAACCAGCTGAGAACAAGCAAGGAGGATCTGGGCTGGACTTGGAGGGGCCTCCTAGTGCCAAACTGATGTTCACCAGAGCTCATGTGCATGGCCACACTCACCTGCAAAGGAGACTGGGAACTGGGCCTAGCTGTGTGCACAGGAAAAAGAAGCCAACAGGTTTGGGGATCAGCCAGCCAATCTTTGCCACAGAGATAAGGCCAAATTGCAGTGGGTTTTAGTGAGAATAGAAATAGAACCAAGTTCTTAGTACATATTTATTTTATGAATGAATAAATATATATTATATCCTCAAAAATCGGATAGTCCTACTTCAGGGATGTTGTGAGGACCGAATGTGATGAGGACAGTGGCAAACAAACAAACAAAAGGTCAAATAAGACAGATTGTGCCCATTATCACGATGACAGCAACTTGTCTTTGTATATATTGTACTTTGTAGTTTGTCAAGCACTTTATGTTCAGTTTCTCAATCCTCTAAGTGGTCAGGGCAGTAGCAATAGCTAATTAAGGTGAGACTTAAATTCAATTACTTTCCTAAGATCTAACTCCCAGTCCATTTCACTTTCCTTTGAACCACATTACCATGCTCTTAAGATAAGTATAATAATTTGCCTAAGGTATAGAATTCTACATTCCAAGAATTGGAAATGGGGGCAGTTCTCATATCACATTTAGGGCCTTTCTACATATACTGGTTAGCAAGAATTTTGAATATTTAAATTAGATTGTATAAAAGAACAGAGAAAAATATGATAGGCTCTTTCAGTTCACATGGAAGAGGAAAATGTCTTTAAGGCACTGCAAGTAGCATGGGTCCATTGGAAGGGAAAATCCCAGAGTGAAAAGCTTAGGGGATTATCTCCATGACCCGTACATACCAATGGCCTCATGTCAACCCGGAATTCCTTTCAGGGTATAACTCGAGCCTTAGTAGCCCAATTACCTGTTCCCCTTGGAACAGGGTAGCTATTGCGTCTTGCTCTGGTGAATTTGTATTTTGTTGTTTTCATTCAGTTTTGTCTCTGGTTCCTTACCTCTTTTTGTGCCAACCCCGGCTTTCAGCTTTGTTGACCTCAACTGCTACCTGCTCCTTCTATTCCTTCTATTTCTATCATTTAGTCCGAAGTGTCCAGACAATAACCACCAACGGTTGCTGCGGTGTCTGGGGAGCCCACTCGGTTGGTGCAATCAGATGGCGCAGAGCATGGCCCTTGGTGTCTGCTCTCTCCACGGGGGGCTGAAGGTGGGCAGGCCTTAGGGGATTCCTCCATGAAGATTATTTTTTATACAGTACATGAATTGTCGTTGAGGCGTTTTAGGCTCGAGCCCTTTTAGCTTTGCCTCCCCTTGTTTTCTTGCATGCTACGTCGGCAAATACCGGAAGGGGGCAGCAAACCCTCTTGAGAGAGGGGCCCGGCCCAACCTGGGGCAGGGTTTTGGTTGGCAGTTGAAGGATGGTTCCTTCTTCTGTGGTAGGTTCACTCTTCTCTCCTTCTTTCTAAAAATAAGGTTTGAATTTTTAAAATAGTCACCTTGCTCCCTTGCCATAAGCACATAGTTTCAAATCTCTAATATTAAAAATTACATCCCTGTTTTTACAGATCAGAGGCAAGAGAATTGATGAAAGTGGGTTTTGAGCTTTGACCAATAGAGGAAAAGTCCAGTATAAGATAATTTAGAGAATTTTCCATAAAATGACTTTTAATTAAAAAGAAGGCTTAAAAATCACAGCCCAAACTTTTCAAAACCATAATGCTTAGATAAAATATTATGATGTAGATTAATGATCTAGCTTTCTAGAATATTTTAAATTTAAGATAGACAAGTCATTTTGATAATTAAGAAAATAGAAATTAATTCATCTTTCACTTCCTTTTTAGTACAGTTTTATTTTTGCCACTATTATTATTTTAAGAAAGGAAAAATGACAAGTGAGAGAAAAATAGAAAGAAAAATTGTCCCAGGCAAATATTGAAAAAATAATAGCAAATTTAGCAAAATTCTTTCACTACATAGAATTTTATATTTAAAGAATTAAATGAAAATTCAGAGAGATAGTTCAGATTGATAGAATAACAAATTCAAAAAGAAAGCATAAAAGTCATGAACATTTTTGCACAATACAATATATTTGAAATATCTGAAACAGAAATTCATCAAAATATAAGGATGTGAAAATAAAGCAATCAAGAATACTTTAATAATCCTCTGGGCAAACCAAGTAGAGAAGAATTAATAAGGGTATTGTGAATGTGAAAATGCAATTTAAAAGCTTAAGCTTTCATTAAAACAAGCATCAAGAGAGATTTCATATTATTTTCAAATGCTGATCAATCACAGAAATTGACCCTGTATTAAGCACAAAAACCACCTCACTAAGCCTCCAAAGAAAATATTGCTTAATTACTATGAAATAGATTTTATTAACAACAAAAGGATAATTAAAATATAAAGCCTGTGTTCTATGTTGAAAAATATTTCTCAAAATACTGTTTTATAGAGTTTACCAAATTCAGAATTCCAAGCTATTTAATTATGGAAAACTGTGACAGGAATACAAGTTAAGAACTGTGCGATTTGATCAAACTGGTATTGAGGTGAAATTGTACAGATTTAAAGATTTTTTTTTTTTGAGAAAAAGAAAGGGTGAAAGTAAATATCCTAAGTATTCATTTAAGAAAGGAATAGAAGGACAACAAAATAAATCCGAAGGAAGTAGAAGATCTAAATTAACATGGAGAAAAGAAGAAATCAATAAAATGTAAAATACACAATTACAAAAATGCAAATAGCAAACTTACATAATTAAACCAAGAGCTGGTTCTCAGATAACAAAAAGGCCTTTGCAAAAATAATCAGGGATTAGAGGAGAAATACAATGTTTGGAAAGAGGAGTCACATTGAAAACATAGATATTTGAAAAAAATGATGAGAGAATATTATTTCCAATATTATAGAAATATATTTGGAATTCTAGAACTTAAATAAAATTGTTAACTTCTAAGAAAACATAAAGCATCAAAATAGAATAAAATACATCCAACTTAAGTAGTCAAAAATTATAGAAAATGTTTTAAAATTATTCAAATTTGATCTGTAATTTTAGCGATTGGTTCAATCGATTTAATGGGAAAGTCCTATCAAACTTTTAAATAAAGTTAATTCCATTCCAATGTTATATACTCTTCTGGATGATAGAAAACAGTGGAAATTTTCTCAGTTTAATATATCATCTGGCATATCCCTAATCTTGAAACAGTCAAGAACAAAATCAACAATAAATAAATACAGGCAATACTTACTTCCAGAGATGTAAATTCAGTCAAGCATTTAAAGAATTACACAGTAGCCAAATAAATTAACCCCATTAATCATTTACTTCTTGTTCTCTGAATGACATGACTCTTCATAACCACTTTATTTAAACTCTTTGCCCTGTTTCTGTATTGTCTACTCAGTGATTCCTTCTCAATCTTCCAGCCAGACAGCCCATTCATGCTCTTGATTTCATATTACTTTGTTTCACCTATAAATGGTGAGTGGGAGTACTTACCAGTATTTATTATATTTTAGATGATATATTTATTATATGTCTCCCAACAAAATTGTATTTTACTGAGGATAGAGATGAATTTATTTGCTTTTGTATCATTTACAATACCCAGCAAAGAGCCTTGTACATAGTAGGTGCTCAATTAGTTCTTGCTGAGTTTAAGTGAATAGAAAATTTGCAAAGGAAGGAGTAGGAAATATGCCACAGAAAAGGAACATAGGAGTGTGGGGAAAAGTTCATAATGGTAAGTCCAGGACATGGGCCACATATGTGCATCCTCCATTTCTGAAATTCAGTAAATGTCCAAGGGAATTAGCAAATACTATGCAGGATTTAAAGGAAAATCCCCATCATTGCTCAGGGAGCATTAACTATAACTATAACTAAAGACAATATATCCCTATGTATATATTTTATTAGAAGATCTTTTCACTCGTTTCTGTCAGTACAGAAAGGAAGAAACTGGAACGTGCAAAAATTGCTGAACAGCAAGAAATATTCCCCTTATTTCTGAACACTGTCATGACTGATACACTCTAAATGTATGACGGTGGGAACCTAAGCAGAAAACCCACTTGCATTATTTGATTCTCCACAAAGAACATGATCCTTGCTTCCAGTCCCAATCTTACAAAGTGTCTCTTGCTTTCCAGTGTGCTTGGAAGTTGTGTATTTTTAAATAATGTAATTTATAGGACAATAGGGTATAAGCCTATGATCGTATCTTGTAGGGATGCGCTGAGGACCTCCAAGTCAGCGGGTGCTCGTCCACAGGTGCAGTGACCCCCGGCTCATGGCTTTCTTGGTCTGTTTCTGCCTTGTCTGAGATTTTCTCTGTCAGCGAAACAAACTAATTAGAGTTTTACTGTAAAACTGGCCTCAAGCCCAAGTTTGTTAGAGATTATTGCTTGTAATTCCAAATGAACTTAAAAAATTTGTTTTTCTTTACTAGAGAAGTTGTGGATTTACAGAACAATTATGCTTAAAATACAGGATTCCCATACCCCACCCCACCACCAACACCTTGCTTTGGTGTGGAACATTTGCTACAGTTGATGATAGCATATTTTTATAAGTCCATCGTTTAATTTAGGGTTCACTGGGTAGTGTAGTTCCACGGATTTTTTTTTATATAATTTTATTCTGTTCCTAGAAATACAATCTAACATGGCCCTTTTTAATCATATTCAGATATTTATTTCAGTGCTGTTAATTGCATTCACAATGTCGTGTTACCATCCCCTCTGCCTCCATCTATTACCAAAGTATTTCCATCATTCCAAATAGGAACTCTGTGCATTTTAAGCCTTAACTTCCAATACCCTGTCCCCACCCCATCCCCTGGCAAAATATGTTCTAGATTTTGACTCTCTGAGTTTGCTTATTCTGCTTGTTTCAAATCAGTGAGATCATACAATATTTGCCCTTTTGTGTCTGGCTTATTTCACTCAACATGTCTTCAAAGTTCATCCATATTGTTGCATGTATCAGGATTTCCTTCCATTTTCAGGGTGAATAATATTCCGTTGTATTTATATACCACATTTTATTGATGTTCATCAATATTGGTTGATGGACACATGGTTTGCTTACATCTTTTGGCTGTAATGCTGCTATGAACAGCAGTGTGCAAATAATCTATTTGAGTCCCTGCTTTCAATTCTTTGGGGTATATATCTACTAGTGGGATTGCTGGGTCATATTGTTGTTCTATACTTAGCTTTCTGAGGAACAACCAAACTGTCCTCCACAGTGGCTGCATCATTTTACATTGCCATCAGCAATGAATGAGTGTTCCTATTTCTCCACATCCTCTCCAACACTTGCTGGTTTCCGTTTTTTTAAATTTAATAGCCATTCTAATGGGTGTGAAATGGTATCTCATTGTGGTTTTGATTTGCATTTCCCTGATGTCTAATGATGTTGAGCATCTCTTGTGCTTTCTGGCCATTTGTATATCTTTGGGGAGTTGTCTATTCAAGCCTGTTGTCCATTTTTCAATTGTTTTTTTTTTGTGTGTGTGTCTTTTTGTTATTAAGTTGAAGATTTCTTTATATATTCTGGATACTAAATCTTTATCAGATATGTGGTTTCCAAATATTTTCTCCTGTTGAGTAGGTTGTCTTTTCACTTTCGTGACATTGAGTCTTTTGAGGCACTAGAATTTTTAATTTTTGTGAAGTCCCATTTATCTATTTTTTCTTTCATTGCTTATGCTCTGGTTGTCAAGTCTTACAAAACCATTGCCTAAGTTCTTGAAGATGATTCCCTGTGTTTTCTTCTAGGAGTTTGATACTTCTAGCTCTTATATTTAGGCCTTTGATCCATTTGAATTGACTTTTGTGTTTGGCATGAGGTAGGGGTCCTCCCTTTTTTTTGCAAATGGAGATCCAGTTTTTCCAGCGTCATTTGTTGAAGAGACGTTCTTTGCCAATTGAGTGTGCTCTGCCATTTTGTCAAAAATCAGTTGGCCATACAATAAGGGTCGATTTCTAAGTTCTCAATTCAATTCCATGGGTCTATATGTCTGTCCTTGTGCTAGTAAAGCTTTCAGTCTTTCACCATTAAAGATCGTAACAGGATAGTATGAACAGTTGTATGTGAACAAATTAGACAACCCTAGATGAAATGGACATTTTCATATATGCTGTTTACCATGTTGAGGAAGTTTCCTTCTATTTCTGGTGTTCTAAGTGTTTTTATCTTGACAGAGTGCTGAATTTTGTCAAATGCCTTTTCTGCATCAATTGAGATGATCATGTGATTTTTTTTCCTTCGTTCTTAAATGTGATATATTATATTAATTGATTTTATGTTGAACCAAACTTGCACACAGGGGATAAATCCCACTTGATCATGGTGTATAATTCTTTTACTATCTATTGAATTTGGTTTGCTGGTGTTTTGTTGAAGATTATTGCATCTATATTAATAAGAGATATTGGTCTGTAGATATTGATCTGACTTTGGTATGAGGGTGATGTTGGACACAGAATTAATTAGGAGTGTTCCCTCCTCTTCAGTTTTTTGGAAGAGTTTGAACAAAATTGGAATTAAGTCTTCTTGGAATGTTTGGTAGAATTCCTCTGTGAAGCCATCTGGTACTGGGCTTTTCTTTGTTGGAGGTTTTTGATTATTAATTCAATCTCTTTACTACTAATTGGTTTGCTGAGATCTATTTCTTCTTGAGTCAGTGTAAATAGTTTGTGTGTTTCTAAGAATTTGTCCATTTCATCTAGGTTGTCTAATTTGTTCACATACAACTGTTCGTACTATCCTGTTATGATCCTTTTTATGTCAGTGGGGTCAGTTGTAATGTCCCCCTTTGCATTTCTTATTTTTGTTATTTGTATCCTCTCTCTCTCTTTTTTTTTTTTTTTGCAAGTGTATCTAAGATCAATTTTATTGATCTTTTCAAAGAACCAACTTTTGTTTTTGTTGATTCTATTGTTTTTGTTTGTTTTCTATTTCATTTATCTCTGCTCTAATCTTTATTTCCTTCCTTCTGCTCATATTGGGTTTAGTTTGCTCTTCTTTTTTTAGTTCTTCCAGTTTTGAGGTTAAGTCTCTGATTTGAAGTTACTCTTCTTTTTTAATATAAGAATTTAGAGCCATAAATTTCTCTCTCAGCACTGCCTTTGATGCATCCCTTATGTGTGGTATGTTGTGTTTTCATTTTCATTCACCTAAAGATGTTTCCTAATTTCACTTCTGATTTCCTCTTTAACCCATTAGTTGTTTAAGAGTGTTGTTTAGTTTCCACATATTTGTGAATTTTCCATTTCTCCCTGTATTATTGATTTCTAACTTCTTTTCATTGTAGTCAGAGAATATATATATAGTATGATTTCAATATTTTTGAATTTATTGGGACTAGTTTTGTGACCCAACATAAGGTCTGTCCTGGAGAAACGATCCTTGTGCACTTGAGAAGGATGTGTATTCTGTTTTCGTTGGGTGAAATGTTCTATATATGTTAGTTAGGTTCAGTTGGTTTAGAGTATCATTCAAGTCTTCTATTCCTTTATTGATCTTCTGACTAGATGTTGTATCCATTATTAAGAGTGGTGTATTAAAGTCTCCTATTATTAAAGTAGAACCGTCAATTTCTCTTTTCAAATCTGTCAGCGTTTGCCTCGTATATTTTGAGACTCTGATGTTTGGTGCATATAGATTAATAATTCTTACATCTTGCTGCTGAATTGTCCCCTTTATCAATATATAATGACCATCTTTGTTTCTTGTGACTGTTTTTGATGTAAAGCCCATTTTATCAGATATCAGTACAGCCACTCCAGCTCTCTTTTGGTTACCACTTGCAAGGTATGTATTTTTGCATCCTTTCACCCTCAACTTACTTGTATCTGAGTTTAAGGTAAGTCTCTTGCAGAAAGCATATAGTTGGCTCATACTCTCTTATCCATTCTCCCTTTCTCTGTCTTTTGACTGGAGAGTTTAATCCATTTATGTTTAAAGCCACTATTGATGATACATGACTTTCTTTTGCCATTTTGCTAATCTTTGTATGTCCTATACCTTTTATGCCCCTCACTTCCATTAATGCCTACTTTAATATTTATTTTATTTTTTACATTGTATCATATTGAGTGCCTTTTAATCTCTATCTGCATATGTTTTTCCTTTATCTTCCTATGGTTGCCATGGGATTAAAATTTAATACCCTAAATATAAAATAATCATATTTGGTTTGATACCAAATTAACTTCCATAGCATGTACATATGTACATTTCCTTTTCCTATACCTCTCTGTCCACCCACCTTTTTTTTTTTACTTGTTACCACTTATCTTTGTATATTGTATGTCCAAAAACATATATTTATCATTATCTTTTATGCGTTGGCATTTTAGCACCTGTAGAGAAGTAAAAAGTGGGGTTACATACCAAGCAATACACAACAGTAATACTTGCATTTATAATTACTCAAATGGTTACCTCTACCACAGGTCTTTATTTCTTTACACCACTTTGAACCACTGTCTAGTGTCTTCTCCTTTCAGCCTGAAGTTTATAGGGTAGGTCTGGTGGTGATGTACTCCCTTAGCTTTTGTTAATCTGAGAATGTCTTAATCTCTCCCTCATTTTTGAGGGAAAGTCTTGCTGGATATAAAGTTCTTGGCTGGCAGTTGTTTCTTTCAGAACTTTAAGTATTTCAACTCACTGCCTTCTTGCCTCCATGGTTTCTGATGAGAAATTGGCACTCAATCTAATTGGGGCTCCCTTGTACATAACATGTCACTTTTCTCTTGCAGCTTTCAGAATTCTCTCCTTGTCCTTTGCGTTCAATCTTGTGATCAGTATATGACAGGGTGTATCTTTCTGCATGTTTATCCTGTTTTGTGTTCTCTTTGCTTCTTGGGTGTGCATATTCACATCTTTTGCAAGTTTGGGAAGTTCTCTGTTCTTATTTCTTTGAATATCCCTTCTTCCCTTGTTTTTCTTTCTTCTTCTAGGACTCTCATAATGCATATATTGGTTTTCTTGATGGTGTCCCAGAGGTTTCTTAGGCTTTTATATTTCTTTTTTCTTTCTGTTCCTCAGCTTGACTCATTTCAAGTGTCTTGTCTTCAAGTTCACTGATTAGTTCTTCTGCCAGCTCCAGTCTGCTCTTAAAACCCTCCTGGGCATTTTTCATTTCAGTTATTGTGGTCTGCAGCTCCAATCATTCTGTTTCATTCTTTTTCAAAATTTCTGTCTCTTTACTATGACTTTCATATTGCCCCTTCATTGTTTTCCTGGTATCCTTTAGTTTTTTTCTGTAGTTTCCTGCCTCTTCTTGAGCATTTTTAAGATTGTATTTTTAAAAGCTTTATTTGATTTATCCACATTCTCATCTTCATTGGTGGTTTCTGGATTTTTATCCTCTTCCTTTGGAAGAGCCATGATTTCCTGTTTGTTTGTCTTGTATTCTTTTGTTGCACAATGTACATTTTAATATTTAAAAATTTTCCCTGAGATGTCTGTTTCTTGTTTTTTTAACCAGCTGGTGAAAAAAACATTTGATTTTCTTGAGCTCGCCCTCCTATCAGGAAGGTCTGTCCAGGGTGAATGCAATGTGCAGGGTTTCCCCTGTCTTTCTGGGCCTCTGTCTTGTCCTGGGCTTTTGCTTGTTAGCTGTTTTGGAGTTCCCCTGTTTACAGGACTTTGGTTGTCCCCTCTGCTTCCCAGGAGACAGACCTCCCTCTCCTAGGTGTTTGAAGTAGGCAGCCCTTTTTCCCAGACTGTCTGCTTCTATAGTTTTTTGCACTCCTTGTCACAAGCTGCTTTTTCCTGGAGGACCAATTTTGGGAGGAGGATCGCACCAGAGAGGACTTTCCCACATCAGTCTTTGCCAGCCAAGCAGGGCCAGGGATCCATGAAGGAGGTGCAGACTTGCTCAAAGGTGCCCTGGGGAGGGGATCAAGAAGGGCACCAAGAGCTTCTCAAATGGTCCCTGAAGCTGAGCTTTCCTGGCCTGCCCAGCAATGCAGCCCTCCCGCTGATGCTGACTGTCCCCTGCAGCCCTGAGGAAGCGCTGTGTCTTTAAGTCTCCACCCCTCTGCCCCTGCCTGGGGAGGGTAGAAACAATGGCTGCCCCTGCTTTTATCCAGGCAGCTTAAAACAATAGCTGCCCTCAGAGCTGGGTCTCCCAGCGACCTGGATTTCTAATCAAAAGCTGTGATCAGTGGTCAGCCATGCCCACTCCTTGGGGAAGAGGATTTTTGCATCCCTTTCTGTCACTGGTGAGCTGGCCAGGGAATGGGTAACTTGTGACCTGCCTCGAGAGTGGGAGGTGGGTGCTGGTGGCTGCCACACAGAGAGAGTAATTTCCAGTTCTAGATCATAATTTATCAGCCTCTTCCTCCTGCTCTTTTGGATGCTGCACAAAGTTCTTCTAGCTTCCTGAGCTTCAAAACAACTGTTTCAGACAGTTCCTGCCTATTTAGTAGTTGTTTTGGTGGAAGGACTGAGCCCTGGAGCTCCCTACTCCAAAATCGCCCCCAAATCTTCCCCAGTGAATTTTTTTGTATGTTCATTAATTCTAGGTGTGATAGGAGGCAGAAAAAAACTTAGAGGAAAAAGATCCATCAATTTTCTTACCCTTCTGCCATCAGCAGGCAGTGCAGCATCATGAGGCAAACTTGAAGGCTCAACGTTAAGTTAACAGAGGACACTTACTGAGGTGTAACAATGTAATTGCACCTGCATCTTATCAAAGAAACCAAGAAACCAGGATTAAACCATCTCACTCTTAAGTATTAAAAACATGCAAAATAGAGGCAACAACATAAGCTAGTCTTTTCCAGCTGAATGCATTTGATTTACAAAGTGTATAAAATATTTTCCTACTCTGAAATCATTTTCAAATAGTATATTCAACAATTTCCTGAAATGGTTAGCAGTTCCTTTAAATGAGATAATCACCAGCCCTTGAGCGGTGTGACATTAGAATATGTATATCCAAGGACTATTTTCAAAGGACAGAGTACAAATAAATCTGCTTGTGTCCACACATCATCGAACAATTGCTTTTTCAGGTTTCCTAATACATATTCTCTCACTGAGGAAAAGGCACACAACTCCAGTCTGCTCTATTTTATATTTCAGATGATTCACTCCAATCTCAATTGAAAGCCTCTGAAATGAATAATACATTTAAGGGCAATTACAGAAGTACATATGTATTTGCATCATTTAATTTTAGCTACAATGTAGATGTTTGGGCTTTCTGTTTAGAACTAGTAAGAAATGGAGTTCTTTTGATGCATGTAATAACTCAACTCTTTGTTTTCTAATGGGAAGATGATAAACATCTCCTGAAGCTTCCAGGAAAAATACATCTCCATGCACAGAGAAAATCCATAGTGTGTGGTCATGTCACTCAATAGTTTCTCTTTTTGTTTCCGCATCTACATATTCCCTTTAAAATTAAAAAATTTTCCCATTCATTATAATCCCTAGAATTAATATTTACTGTTGTCTTCCACGTGGATGCTTTCACACCTGCGTTCCAAGTGTTAATCATAGCTGTCAAGAAAGTGCCTGTATGACAGCCCTTTCACAAATATTTTAGAAAAATTTAGATCACTGGGTGGCGGCTTTTTTTAGGGTTACACTCCCCATTTACTTTTAGGATGTTTTAAAAAACTAGAACACACAAAACATTCCAATATCAGAAATTACATGACAATGAGAATAAATAATGTGTATTTCTAATGACACTGGAAATACACATTAGTGAAATAGTAATATTTCCCACCAAAATTCACCTTTATTTCTGAGGGTAAGATATTTTCTTTATCATGATTCTCTTTTGTATGTTCATTCTTTTTTTTTTTCTTTCTTTTTTTCTCTGTTACAGAAGTTGTGGGTTTATAGAACAATCATGCATAAAATATAGGATTCCCAGATACCACCCCACCACCAAGAGCTTGCCCTGCTGTGGAACATTTGTTACAACTGATGATAGCACAAAGTTTTTATAATTGTACTATTAATTAAAGGGCATGGTTTAACTTAGGGTTCACTGTTTGGATAGTGTAGTTCCATGGATTTTTAAAATTCTGTTACCATATATACTATCCAACATTTCCCCCATTTAATGATACCCAGATATATATTTTGGTGCTGTTGTATTGATAATATTGTGCTACCATCTTCACCATCTGTTCTGGTTTGTATATATTATGTCCCCCAGAAAAAGCCATATTCTTTAATGTAGTCTTGTGGGGGCAGACGTATTAGTTTTTATTAGGTTGGAACCTTCTGATGGAGTGTTTCCATGGAGACGTGACCCACCCAACTGTGAGTGACACCTTTGATTAGGGTGTGACCTCTTGATTGAATGTTTCCATGGAAATGTGACCCCACCCATTTGGGGTGGGTCTTGATTAGTTCACTGCAGCCCTATAAAAAGAGCTCACAAACAGGGACCTCAGAGCAACTGAGAGTGACATTTTGAAAAGCAGCTGCAGCTAAGAGAGGACAAAACACTCCAAGAACAACAATTTGGAGAATGCTATTTTGAAATGCAACCTGGGAGCAAGTGGACGCCAGCCACATCCTTACAAACTAACAGAGGTTTTCTGGACGCCAATGGCCATCCTTCAGTGAAGGTACCCGATTGTTGATGCCTTACCTTGGACACTTTAGGGCCTTCAGACTGTAACTGCTTAACCATATAAACCCCCTTTATAAAAGCCAATCCCTTTCTGGTGTTTTGTAAAATGGCAGCATTAGCAAACTGGAACACCATCCATTACCAAAACATTTCCATCATTCCAAATTGGTCCTTCAATTTTGAAAATAAAATGATAGAATGGTATTTACATTTTTCAAAGAAGCTTCTCAAATGATTTGAACTATTTGTAAATTATTTCACATATGCATTAGTCAAACCATGGAGCCTTAAGTTACCTTCCTTTTTTGTGCCTTCTCCTCTTTCTTCATCAGGACAGGTGTCTTTCAGCTTCCTCATATTTTTTCAATCTAAATTATCTCGCAGGGAGGATGTAATAAATTCTTTACACTGAAGTATAGCATTAGGAGTTAATAAAGTCACTTCTTCCAGTAGTTTTTTTTACTTTAATTTGAAATAGCTTAGGTTAATGGATGGAAGGCTCATTGTCACTTGTGGAATTATGAGCAAGAAGTACTCCAGGAAGGCTCTCTGTCTTGACTTTAGGGCCTTTCTGTGGTTTCTATAGGGTTAAAATAATTCATACAAACAAATTACTTAAACCCAGTAAACTCTTAATAGGTGTTAGCAATTATTATTGTAGCCAAACATCATAAATAATATACACAACAATGAGTACATTTAAAGATGGAGGATTGTGGTAGACTGCATTATGTATTCCAATTTAGTCATGTTCTTAATCTTAATTGGCATCCCTGTGGATGTGAACCCATTATAAATAGGATCTTTTGAAGATGTTATTTTAGTTAAGATGTGGCCCAGATAAATGAGGATGGGTCTTAATCCAGATTACTGGAGGCCTTTATAAGCAGAAGAAATTTAGACACAGTGAGAGGAAGCCCTGGGGCAGAGCTGGAAGCTGGAATTCAGCAGAACCCAGAAGAGAAAGGAGAGGACAGCTCCATGTGATGGCAAAGCCAAGGATCTCAAGGACTGCCGGCTAGCCAGCAGGCTACCGACCCAGGAGGAAACAAGCCTTCTGGCCAATGCCTTGATTTGGACTTCCGGGTCTCTCAAACCTTGAGCCAATAAATTTCTGTTGTTTAAGCCAACCCATTATGTGGTATTTGTCATAGAAAGCCTGAAAAACGAAAAAAAGGATCTATACAAAAGTTTTCCAAAGAATTGGCCAGGCATTTTGTCAGACCAAAGAACTAGATATTTTTATTTATCTTATCCTATCTCTCTTTCCCTCTTTCTTGATCTCTCTGTCTCTTTTTGTTTTGGTTCTCTCACTTTTAACTTAGATCTGCTTTTCACTGAATATTCCTGTGATGGTTTGAAGCTGCATGTACCCTGGAAAAGCATGTTCTCAAAGTTAATCCAGTCCTGTGGGTGTGGACCAGTTATAAGTCAGATCTTTTGGAGAACAGGATCTTAAGTTAAGATGTAACTCACCTCATTCAGGGTGGCTCTTAATCCTCTTATTGGAGTCCTTTATAAACAGGATAAATACAGAGAAACAGCCACAGAAACAAAGAGGAAGTCACTGAAGCCAGAAGCTGGAAGC
Organism: Choloepus didactylus; assembly: GCF_015220235.1. Taxonomy (NCBI): domain Eukaryota; kingdom Metazoa; phylum Chordata; class Mammalia; order Pilosa; family Megalonychidae; genus Choloepus; species Choloepus didactylus. Next base: position 11,974,310 of record NC_051322.1, read on the forward strand.
AAGGAAACCTGGCAGAGAAGGGGGAGAGCAGCAGACACCGCCATGTACCTCTCCATCTGACAGAGGAGTCCAGGATCCCCGGCAGTCTCTCTAATGATGCCTTGATTTGGACATTGCATGGCCCCAGAACTGTAAGTTTGTAAAGGAATAAATTTCATTGTTAAAAGCCAGTGCGTTTCTGCTATAATGCATTTCAGCAGCCCAGCTGACTAGAACAATTCCTTTTCTGAAATAAACATGAACACACATATCTGGTCCTTTAAGACTACGGCTACTTTTGTTAGCATGGTCAATTTCTTTGTCTGTTAGTTTGTATTTGTTGTGCTTGAGTGGCAGACATGGGTGGAAATTTAGGGAATGTGCAAATTAATGTCCCTGTGGAAATAATCATTTGTAAAGCATCTTGAGCACTTGTGAGGCATCTTATCATGTAAAGTAACTGCATTTATTAATTACAAATTATGACTAAGTGGTTCTGTCCAAGGTCAGAGTGAGTCAGTGACAGCTGGAAATGACAGACACCTTCTGCTCTCCACTGTCTCAGACCTGCCCATCTCCTCCTCAAAACTTTACTGTAGAAATGTGGGTTGCCGGTGTGGATAATCCTCCAAAGCCAAAACACCCTTCCCAAGTGCATCAAAAAAAATGCATATTTGATATAATACTTTTCTGAGAAGAAAATTCATAATTTATTGATTGAAACTATATTAGAAAAACTACACCAGAATCTGAGAGTGTACAAACTGCAGGAGAGCATATGGCTGCAGAACATAAAGTGTCCATCCAGCCAAAGAGTTGCCTGTGTGAAAGTGTGTAAAGGTATTAAAATATTATATGTGCATTTTCTATTCTATTTATTTGTTAATATCATCATAATTAGCATAATTCGGCTGCTGCGGGCAAAGATGATGGTGGGGATGGTGATGATGGTGACGATGGTGATGATAAAGTTGGTGATGGCAATTATCTCTGTTCTTAGTGCAACAGCTACCTGCTGGGAACAATATTTTTACATACTATATTTCACATAATTTTGTCTTCCCAAGAACTGATTGAAGTATGCATTACTACCCTCATTTACAGATGAGGAAATTATGACTTAGAGGTTAAGTGCTTTGCTCAAGTTTACATGGACATGGCCAGTCTTCAAACACAGGTCTTCTGGCTCTAAGACCTGTGCTCTTTCACTTAAGCTGCTCTCATCTAAAGTTCTGAAGTCTAAAGGCTTAATTAATTAAAGACCTTTGTTGCAGGCCTATTTGCCTGTAGTATAAAATGGCATATACCTTTCATAACAAATCATTGAACCTCTCATGAGGAACACTCTAGAACTTTAGAAAGTAAACCCAGAGGGGACATGAAAGATAAAACACCATTCCATTCTCGTCTCAGCCATTTCCTGGACTGCTTCTCCTAGATTTTATACTACCATTTAACTCATTAACTGCCAAATGTCCAAGCCTCCCTGGATTCCCTTAAACAGTTTTGAAAATCCTTTATTTTTATCAACTCCTTCCCACCATTCTAAATCTTCCATTAGATTCTCTGTAACTCTTGCTCCATAATCAGCAACTTATTTTCCCCAATACCCTCTTCCCCAATACCCCGTTCACTTCCTGGCTTTATCTGAAGCCCGCCTCCTCAGAATACTGTTTCCCCAGCAGCCCTTTCAAAGAGAAGTGATATAATTTTAGAGACAACCTCCCAGCCAACAAGTGAGGCCTTTTTAGACCAATTCAAACTCTCTTTCCTGACGTGCAACACTAATATTTTCCCCTCTTTATTGCTGTCATCTACCAAGTTCCTGATTATTTTCCATCTTTCATTGAAGATCCTGGCTCATATTTTTCTGTCTCCATTCTTGTAATCCCCATTTATAAGTCAGCCATCACCCTGACCTTTCAGTTCCTTGATGCTCGGTCTTGGGTCTGTACTATTCTCTCTCAAGGTCCTGTCATCCTACCAGTCCCTTTGCTTTAAATAGTCTCTATTTGGCCACAATGCTCAAATTTATATTTCTGGCCAGCCTTCTGTGAGTTCCAAAGTTTTATATCTAAATATCTTTTTTGCAGCTGCATTGAATGAATCATAGGCATCTCAGATTTTCCATATCAAAAAATAGAATTTTAATCTGAACCTCCTCCAGACTTGTATGTCTTTCTAAATGGCACTACCCTCCCATTCAAACATTAAATCCGGAAACTTGGAAATCCTCTTCAATTATCCTGTTTCCTTAATGCATTACATCTAACTTATTAGTAAATTCCGTGGCTTCTATTTCCAAAGTATGTTTATTTTTATTTCCATTGTTACTACCTTATACTGGCTTCTGACATCTTTTTTTGAAAATTTTATTGAAATATATTCACATACCATACAAACATCCAAAGTGTAGAACAATTGTTCACAGTATCATCAATCATCATAGGCTTCTGACATCTTCCTTGCCCACTGCAAGAACCTCTTCATTCCCCTCCCCCCTGCCCCACCTGCTCCTTCTTGAACCATCCATCCCATACCACTCTGGTCTGCTGGATCTTTCCCCAACATAAACACTTTCACTTGTTGTTCATTATACTTAGGATAAAGTCCACTTTTTTGGATGACATCTTTTTGGGTTGCCAGCAACAAAAATCTGCTCAAATTAAACCAAATTAAAGAATGGCTTATTTTTAGGATACAGGGAACTCTCAGAGAGGCAGGGATGGAGAGAGCTCCAGGGAAAATATAAGTTAGAAATCTTACAGGACAAATGATCCAGTTTTCTCAACAAATAACTCATATATGTATGAGGGATCCTATAGATTGAATTCAAGGGCCTATTAATCTAATGCACTGAGTGGACCTTGTTTAGATACTGTTTTGAACACAGTAATTAAAACAAACAAATAAGCATGAGACAATCAGGAAAATTTGAGTGCTAAATAGTAAATTTATATTAAGGATTGTTATTTTTTAAATGCAATAAAGATGTTGGGATTTTGTTCTTTTTTTAAAGTCCTTATTTTAATTTCAAATAATTTCATGGCAGAAGGGGAGCTAGTATGTTTATAGATGAAATAAGATTATAGAAACATAGAAGTTTATTTTTCTATTCTATTTTGTAGAAGTTTACAATTTCCATGATACATATATATATAAAATCACTTAAGCCCCATTTTGCCAGACTTTTGTTGTCCTGAAATTTCCATCTTGTTGCATTCAAAGAATCAAAGTACCGTCAGGTGTAGAGAAGAGAGGTACCCCCAAATTTGGCAGGCTCCGGAATATCCACAGAAGTTAAAAGTCCCCTTGTATCTTATGGATTTTGTCCTTGCTTGGATCAGATATCCCTCACAGTGCCAGGGTAACTAAGCTGTGGCAGGGAGATACAGCATGTGCACAGGGTTAGAAGGGCATGTGGGAAGAGCAGGCATTCCAAAAACAAATACAGTAAATCTATATAAAGAAAATATTTCATCTCTAGTTTTTTTTTGGTAAGTATGTTTTTAACCCCTAAATGATTATTAAGTTAATGAAACATTCACAGTGTTCACATTTTTATAGAAGTTAGAATGAGTAAAACTATATTTACATGGTTAAGTTTCCATTACATCCTAATCCTGGTAAAGTTTACATTATATGCTAATTTCCACCATATCCCACCAAAGTCATAAAAATGTTTAAGTCTTTAAATATAGTCTTTAAAATGTTTCCAACTTTTACTTTTCACATTAAAACTCTAATTCGCCTGGAATTTATTTTTGTGTGAATTATCACTATCCTTTTTTTTTTTTTTTTTTTTTACCATGTGAGCAATTGTCACAGAACCATTTATTGAATAAAAAATATTTCTCTTCTGATTTTCAATGGCATCTGTGTCATATATAAAGTTTCCTTTAAACATTGGTTGATTTCACAGCTTCTTCTCTTGTCCCTCTGGTTTATTGCCTAAACCTTCACCAATTCTGCATTGTATTAATTAGTAGCTTTATAATAAGTCATAATATCTCATAGAAAGAGCCTCCCACCCCCACCCCAATGAATTTTCTTCTTCTTGGCTTTTTTTCAATATCTTTGTCCATTTACTCCTGAATATAAATTTTGGTACTAGCTTGTGAATGTCTCAAAAAAAAAAAAAAGCAACGTATATCAAAAATCTAGAAAGGACTGTTGGGACTTGGATTGGAATTAGATTGAGATTACAGATGACTTTGAGAGGGTGTGATACCTTGTGTTATTAGGAGTTCCTACCTATCGGAAACCATGTATCTGAGCTGGCTCTGGACAAACCCAATAATTTTTTTTCTCATCTGTTATTTTTAAATATGTATTTTATGTTAATTTTCTATAGATAATTGTGCTGTATCACTTGTATTTTTATTTAACAAAATGATGTTTATGTAGATAACTTTATGACACACTTACTAGGTATAAAATTGACAGTCATTTGTGGTAGGCTTCTGAAAGATTACTGGAATAGTGTTCTCTCTGGATCAGGAAGAGGCATTGTACATGGGTATTTCATCAGTAGAAAACTAAGTTTTCATTCAGGGTAATCTTCTAAGTTACCTAACAAATAGAAGGGACTTCCAGGAAGAAGTAATTTATAATTGTCTTTTTATTTGGTTTTTAAATTGTAGAACATTTCAAACATATAGAAAAGTTGTGTATTTTTAAAATACTCATCTTGAAAAAAATGTCACAGTTGCCAATCTTGTTCCATCTTTTTCCCAGTTACAAAAATAAAAATAAAAGTTAGAGCATTTTTTCAAGCAAATCCCAGACATCATGTTACTTTGCTCGTTCGTATTCATATTCATCTATGATCATTCAACAACCACTAAGGGTATTTTAAAAGCACAGTCACCACACTCTCATGATATCTATGAAAATTAGCAGTATTTCCCTAAGTTATAGGGAGTTGGGTTCAGATAGTGTTAGCCTAACTGCACCATTTTAACTTCTAGATCAATGTGATACCTAGTGGTTTTGTAATATCTATAGATATTGGTAGATTCCCTCCCATAGAGATTTATAAGATTCTGCCTTGCACCAACAACCTACAAGAGTGCCCATTTCTCTGTTGCCTCATCAGTGAAGTAGGTGATCAAACTGGGCTATTGCTACTATTCTGACAGTTGAGAAATTCTATTTCAGTGTAGTTTTACTTTGCATTTCTCATATTTTGTGTGAGGTTCTTTGGATAGGCTTCTTTTCCTGTGTATTGTCCTTATTGTTAGCCCATTTGTCTCTGGAGTTTCTGGTCGTTTTTTCTCAATTTGTTTGGTGATTCAAAATACAATGAACACTTTAAATAATGTCTTACTCCAGTTACCAGATATTGTATAAAATGATTTCCACCTTGGGGCTTTGCAAAGAAGTGACACTTCATGGCTGCCATTTCAACTACCAGCGGTGATACGTTTCCAAGTTCTTGAAAGAATATTTGTATCCCATGGGACATGGGGGAACATACTGAGCATTTCTAACATTCTGAAACAACTGTGGCATTAGAAACTATTTTCAACTAAAGGCATATGTATAATTTTGTGTTAAAATTGTCAATCATGGTACAAATGCAAAATATTAGAACTCACAATTTCATATAAAGTTGCTGAATGTTTTTCCCAGTTAGTCATCTATCTTTTGACCTTGCCTATGAGGTTTATTGCTATGCAAGGTTTTTACTTTTGAATTATGTAATCATGTTAGTCTATCTTCTATCTTATTGCTTCTGGCATAATGGTGCTGTGATATGTGCTGATTTTCACACAGGGAAAGGGACTTTTCTGAGTATGCAAGATCTTGAAATACTGAAAACTTAAGATCAAGTTGAAGCCAGCATAAATGTAAGACAAAAGTGGGAATTTACAAAAAAATGCAAAATCATCAAGAGAATTATCTAATTCCTAAGATCAGAGTGATGTGGCAGAAAGAGTATGTGAGAGAAACGTCCTTGCAATGTTAGGAGGAAAAAAATGAAGTAAAAATACGAACGACTATACCTTAGGGGCATTGTGAAATTAACTAACTGAGGAGTATGTTAAAACCATAAATCACTGTACGAATGCAAAGTGTTATAACTCACAATGTCAGATGAAGGTGGAAACTTGTGATAGAGATTCTGTTAGTGATTTTACACGGTGCTGATTGTGCATTTCCTCCAAAGGGAGAGAAAATAAAGGTGGAAAGAAATTGCACTCTTTTTATGGTACGTTTTTTTGCCTCAAATCAAATCAATCAAAGCAGTTGAGTACAGACTGAGGTCATGTGCATGATTGTCAAGGAGTATTGCTGTGACCCTTTTATCAAAATTCTGTTTGGAGTGAATTTTAAGAGATAAAAGCGAATCAGTCTTACAGCATTAAATAATACCACAATGGCATTACATAATGTACACATGCTTCTTATTTTCCAGAGTTGGCCTTGAATGAATTTTGACCATCTCCAGAAATCACTTCCACTTTTTATATATGCAAAAAAATTTTACACAAATTGAGAAGAAAATGTAAATTAAGAGTTTGAAAATTAATTATGGGAATACTCAAAATACACAAATGACTTTTTTAAGGCTACTTAGAAGACTATTTGGAGTTGAACAGTTATTTAGATACCAAATTTAGTCATTTATTTATTGAACACTTACTATGGTAGGTTGAATTACATAACCCAATTTAGACCTATTCTTAATCTTAACCCACATCCCTGTAGGGGTGAACCCTTTATAAACAGGACCTTTTGAGTTTGTTATTTTTAGTTTAGGTGTGTTCCCATGGAATGAGGTTGGATCTTAATCTGGATTACAGGAGTCCTTTATAAAGAGAAGAAATTCAGACACAGAGAGAAAGCAGCAGGAGGAGCCGGAGTAAGAAGTCAGGGGAACCAGAAGCAAAAGGAGAGAACATCGCCTTGTGTGGGGAGGAGGGGATTCAAGCCAAGGAACCCCAAGGATTGTGGCAAGTCAGCACCAGGAGCCTACAGACCTCAGGAAGAAGCAAGCCTTCTAGCTCTGAGACCGTGAGGCAACAAATTCCCCTTGTTTCAGCCAACCCATTGTGTGTGTGGAAATAAACAAAGACCACCCAAACAAGAACAAACAAAGGCTATTTATTCAGGGCTTGCTATAGCAAGGGAGTCAGCCACCATCACTTGAGTTTGGCAGAGACTGGGAAGCATGCAGGAGTGGGAAATCATTCGAGTGGAGAAAAAGCAAACTTCAGGCCTGCTCTGCATGTAGGCTGCTGGCAGGGGAAAACTGGAGGTGGGCTAACCAGAAGTGAGGCCTCCTATGTCATTAGTTTTAGGAGCATATTTGGCTTTCTCTGGTTGGTCCTAAATTGGAGGCGGGGGCAAAATTAGGGAAGTCGTCAGTTGTCCATCAAGTCCTGGTTATTTTCAGTTGATCATTGCAGTAGTTTTTGGTTTGACCTCCTGGGATGTTTGCTATGGATAACGGCCAGCTTTCTGAACTGATGTTGTAGGTAGCTGGCCAGACTTTCCTAGTCTGGTTACTGCTGAATAGTGGGTCAGAGTTTCCCGGTCATTGTCCATTTGTATATTTGGTCTCTCATGGTGTGTTTGTCTTTGCAGCCTGGAAAACTAAGACACTTACTGAGCTTCCAGTGAGTGCCAATAAGTCAGCTAAGTATAGTGAAAGCAGAGAAAAAAATAATTCATAGCTGCAATCTTGGTACAGTTTATTCTGGTGGTAATGTAAAAATTCTTGTATGTGTTTTTCATGCTACATTATGGTCAGTATTCTGGACGGTAAAGAACACACAAGACAATCTGATATATTTTAACCCTGTTACTTGCCTTTCTAACTTTCAATTTGATGTCTGTAAAATAAGGTTATTCACAGAGTGGAGTGGTTTTGAGGAGCATGTGAGATGATATATTAAATTGCTTAGCCGAGTGTCAGGCATATAGTAAGCACCCAATAAGTAAGAGTAATAGAGCTATTAATTTTTCTTTTAAGATTATTTTGCATATCTTTTTTCTATGTTCATATTTTTGGTTTATTCTCTTTAGCTTTTAGAATATATGTTACTTATTTTCTTTTGATTCTTAAGTCTCATTCTAGTGTATATATCCCCCTTCACCATTTCACACAGACATGAAGGTTCACTCATTCACTCAGTAAGTGTTTAATGAGCACCCAGCTGTGGAAGAAATCTTTACATTTGTACATGATTTAACCCTCTCGCAAAGGATTAAAATGAGGAAACTGAGTCACAGACAAGTTAACTGACAAATCCTATTTCACACAGGGTCGGGGCTTGAACTTGTGTGTGTGTGTCCAACTCCAAAGTCCATGCTCTACAGAGAGCAACATCCTGACTTCCAAGAGTCTTCTGTTTAATTGGGGGTCAAAAGATGTCCATTCAAATAGCAATTAGGTAACCGTTTCAAAAATGTCTCCCACTAGAACTTTAGTTCCAAGAAGGCAGGGACATTTTACGTGCATTATCTGGCCCCGAGTAACTCCTCAATAAATATTTGTTAATGAATACATGGAATACAATCAGAAGCTATATGTAAGTCCTATACGAAGTTGATATAAAGAAAACTATGCCATAGGAATTATGTAGAGAGAAGAATTACGCTAGGCAGTGTTCAGAGAAGGCATTGTGGACCAAGTAGAGGGTTAGATGGTAGGGAGGACTGAAAGAGCAAGAGAATGGGGGGGGGGGGGTCTTTTCATCTCAATGAACGGCATGTGCAAAGGCAAGGTTAGTGAGGTAGACCAGGTGGGCTTCAATAATTCCTACATTTGGCTAGAGAAAACACTGTCAGGGGTAGATGGGAGGCCAGTTTCACAAGGCCTTAATCAACCAAGCAAAGTAGGTTGGCATTATCCTCTAGCAACTAAATAGGGGAACGGGGAAATTAAATTAGTGGTCATTCCCAGTCTTTGGAGCAAGCTTCTTTCTGTGACTGGGTTTAGGTGGTGTTGTGTGTCTATATAATCTAGGCATGCTGGCTATGTGTTCTAGTAAAGCGGATATCCAGTAACATCTAGAAGACAAAAAGACTTGAAACAGATGCAAATGCCTTCAGAGGAATTGGGGTTTCCTTCCCCCTTGCAGAGTTATCTTTCTGTCCTGGGGCAAGGTTTCCTTGTAGTTATTTATGATGCAGTTTTTCTGAGGAAGGACTGACTGGGAGATGAAACCACCTGCGTTTTGTTGGGCAATGCACTGCCAGCAGGGCCTCTGCTGGCCTCGAGGCTACTTTGGCATTCACAGGGGTTGCCTCTCTCCTTTGCCTGCAGGAGTGGCACGGTATTGCTTCTGCAGACACATAATAATGCTCCTCAGCTCCTACTTGTTCTGAGTGGAAAATCAGGGCAGGGAAGAAGAAGGGTTTTCTTCTTGAAAATATAGCGGAACATGAGGAGGAGAAAAAACCCAAACACAAATTCGTTTTGATTTGTTTGAATGTAAATTTCTTAAAGGCATATTTACTGCTTCTTGGATAGAGTGTACTGGGCTACTTAGGGGCTATGGTGTGATGTTATTTTCACTTAATTTATTTACATGCATCTTCTAACATGATAAAAATAAAGCCCTCCCTCAACTGTATGTTCCAACTATACTATACTTCTCCCACTTCTTTGCAAAGTCGAGTAGGTTGAAGTTGTGCGCATGCTCACTCGCTAACCCCTCCTCCCAGCGCTCAGCGGTCACGTGGGCGTCAGTGGCCCTCTTCTCCCGAGAAGGGGAGGCAGCAATCTTTTCCTCTCTCTTTGATTTTCTCTGAATCTAATAGGCAATTTTGGTCCTTATATTAGTTGACTTTCTCGTAGCTCTCCCTGATTTTCTTTTATGTTCTTTTCCTTGAGCTTCGGTGCCGGAGGTTATTCTGGCTTTCGCGCCTGTCTGGACTTCTTTCCAGCCTGCGTGGGTGCTTCTTTCCTGCCCGCCCTTAAATATAGGCGAGCCTCAGTGCGCCGCCTTTGATTCTTCTCGCTCCATGTAGTCTCTCAGGTATATTCCATAGCCGTCTATATGTTACCGATTTCCAAATCCAAATCCCTACCTAGACTCCTAATGTATCTCCTGATGTCACAAGGATAAAGAAAGGCAGTATTTCCAAAGTTTAACTCACATATTTTTTCTCTTCAAACCAGGTGATATTCTTGTGTTCCCTAACTCAGTGGTCCAATCTTCTCCCAGTTCTTCTTTACAGACCCTGCGGGTCTTTCTTTATTCCTTCCAGGGGTCTTTCTTTATTCCTTCCAGTCTTTATCCACACATCCCTGCCCTCCTTATCCAGCCAAAAACTCAGCAAGATGAGCCATCTTTCCCAGTCATTCTTCCCACTACAGCTCCAGTTATCTTCCTTATTATTATTATCACCCAGCTTTGAAATTTTCAGTGCTTCGCTTTGCTTCAGGACAAAGCCCAGAATCCTTAGCTTCCTTTTAGGACCTATTCTCACACTTTTTTGTTTGTTTCTTCATTTCATTAACCCCTCCAAGCTTAAAAGACAATCCTTTCCTTTCAGGTGGGCCTCAAACTCTTTCCCTTGTTTTAAAATTAAATCTTCCCCATTCCTTAAGCAGAATAGAGAAAAGCCCCTCACTAGATCAAGTAGTTTCTCTAAAACAGAAATCCTGCGCTAATATATTAGATTGAAGTCTGAATTTTTGACTACCCCTGGAAGCAGACACAGAGATGAGCTTTTTTTTTAAAAAAAATGCAATTTTATTGAGATATTTTCACACACTATACAATACATCCAAAGTATGTTTTTTTCTTTGTTTTATTACTCATTTGCCCATACACTGGATAAAGGGAGTGTCAGTCACAAAGTTTAAACAATCACATGGTCTCATGATCAAAGCTGTGTAGTTATACAATCATCATCAAGAATCAAGTCTACTGGATTACAGTTCAACAGATTCAATTATTAACTTCTAGCTATTCTAATACACTAGAAACTAAAAAGGAATATCTATATAATGCATAAGAATAACCTCCAGAATGACCTCTCAATTCTATTTAAAATCTCTCAGGCACTGAAACTTGATTTTGTTTCATTTCTTTTCCCCCTTTTGGTTGAGAAGGCTTTCTCAATCCCATGATGCCGGGTCCAGGCTCATCCCTGGGAGTCATGTCCTGTGTTGCCAGGGAGATTTACACCCCTGGGAGTCATGTCCCACATAGGGGGAGGGCAGTGAGTTTATCTGTAGAGTTGGCTTAGAGAGGCCACATCTGAGCAACAAAAGACTGTCCTCTCACTTTTGATGTCACATTCTACATTCTGCCTTACTGAATGGCTTTTAACTTCACTGCATCTTTCACTGTTTCAAATACCTCTACCACTCCCCACAAACCCATGAATTGGGGTCAGGAGCCTGTGGTGGACAGCAGAACACTCTCCTCCCTGAAATTGACCTACCGCATCCAATGCCATGCAGTTTATGGACTCTGCTTCATTCCAGGGCTGGGTCTCGTTGACCCTCAGCTAGTGTGGTTCAACCTGCAGAGAGTGATCCACTGATTGGTCATGAAATAACTGTAGTTTGCTATGACCAGAATGTTTTAAAAATGAGATAGAGTAGAAAATAGCAGAGCATATTACACAATTAATTGTAAGGAATGGTTTTTGAAACTTCTGCTGAAAACCATTACTCACAACTGTTAATCTCATCCCACTTGCCAGCAATATTTTCTGTTTCCTTTAGACATTGTTCCTTTTGAGTAAGTCCCAGGATAGCCGTAGCTTCCTCGCTACCAGCCCGATGATGAAACCAACACACAAAGGAAGGCAGCACCGGGGGAATCACAGGGAAGGGGGGCCTGAATTGTGGGGTTAAGACCACCATGATGGCTGCCATACCCTGCTCTTCCAGCTCTGCCAACCAGTGCATGTCCTCATTGGTTAAGCCACAAGGCCTTAGATTTCTACTATTGCAGACAAAGCATTCTAATTCATGCAGGCCCTTCCTACCCATTCTGTTATCACCCCACACTGCCTCCCTTAAGGTATATATTATATTTCATGATAACTGCTGTTTTGTTTGTCTGTCATGCCAAAGGTTATAACACAGTGCTCGTTAGACAGAAGGCAGTCAACAATTACTCGTCACAGGAAACAATGAGGCTCCATTGTGGAAAAAAAGAAATCATACTTATAAGATACCTAACATTTGGTAAGTTTGTGGACCCAAAATTGAGTGCACAAGGGTGCTATTTCGTTATTACAACAGGGATGATTTTAAAGATGCACCTTTAACTAAACGTTACATTGTAAGGCGCTGCTGCAGCCTGACTGCTCCAGGAATCTTACATTGACCCCATACTTGCCCTAGTGAGATTGGGGGTCAAGGAATGACTGGAGGTTCTAGATTAATAGGAGTAAATTCTGACACTGTGGGCCTTTCCAGAGTGGTTCCAGGGTGGACAGTATCCTCCAGAGCTCCTCAGTTTGCCAAGAGTGTAGACTGGACTTTGTAAACCTCCTCCACAGACACTCATCCTTAGCACCATTCTTGGCCCATCCTGGCCATGACTGGGCAGCTGACCATGATGGGCCGTGTCCAGCTCCAAGTGACAGCGTCACAGCCAATAGGCATCCCTTAGCTACACGAGTCACCACAGCAGAGTAGAGACGCCTCCATTCAGAGAAACAAACATAAACATATGGACAAGGTCTCCACACGTCTCTAATTCACACAGTAATGTAAGGCAATAAAGTATCAGATAAAGCATATGTTTTAATTTCCCAGATGCTAAAACAAACACCACTCAATGGCTTGGCTTAACAACAGAAATGTATTGGCTTGTGGTTTCAGAGGCTAGAAGGCTTGTTTCATTTCAGAGTCTGTACCTTCGGGCTGGCTGGCAGGCTTTGGAGTTCCTTGGCTCTTCTGTCACATGGCAATGTGCATGGTGGCACCTTTTCCTTTCTCCTCTGGGTTCTGTTGGTTTCCAGCTTCTGGCTGCTCCCCATGGCTTCTCTCTGTGTGGCTTTCTCTAGAAGGCTTCCCACCATAGGACTGAGACCCACCCTGATTCACTTGGGCCACGCCGTTACTGAAGCAGCCTCCTCAAAAGGTCCTGCTTACAGTGGGTTCACAGTTACAGGGCTGGATTAATATAAGAACATGCTTTTCTGGTGTGCATAATTCCAAGTCACCACAGCATGTTGTTAGAAATCAATGGGAAGTGCTCAAATGCTGCAGGCTCTCTGTTGAGAGGATGCGCTTCATTATAAGATTTATGACATGTAAATAAAGCACAAGTGGTTCAACAAAAGTACCTGGACAAAATGTGCCAGTAATTACAGTACACAAGAGCAGTTACTCATTTTAAAATGTGATTAGTGCTGTAGGGAAAGTCACAAAGCTATTAGCCCATATTTATTGAATACTGTGGTAACCGATTTATTTTAAATAACTTTTTATGATTTTAAATGTGTATGCACAGTTGAAAACTTGAGAGATGTAGAAAATTTTGAGAAGAAAAAATAAATTAACTTTCTTTTACAATGGGGCTAAATTACAGTTTTGCGTGAAAATAGGGATTTTCCCCAAAGAATGGTTGTTTTATGTATTGTCAGGAGGGCAGAAAAGGTGATAGGCCTTAAAACTGGGGACAGGAAGGCGTAGCCCTTCTTTCTGCAGTGAAGTTGATTGTTGGGCAAAGACCTGCTCCAGACTGATGCTACCGGATTCCTGCTGGGGATGGAAACTTCCCTCTGTCCTGTGAGGCCTGTCTTCCCGGATGGAGGGATTCTTCCTGGATTTGCCTTTTACAAGCCTCAAAGTAACTATGTACACTAGTAGGGAGAAGCTAGTGTCTTTGCTGATCCTCTTTTGTTCTTAAGTAAAGTTTTAAAATAATGACAAATTCAGGGGTACTTGGGAAGAACTAGAACTGGAAGTAGAAGTAGAGCTAGAGCTAGAGCTAGAACTAGAACTAGAATTAAAGGAGGATCTGGGTCTGCACCTGAGAGGAGACATGGGAAAGCAGCTGCCACCTGTGCTGGTGACCTGGGACCAGTGGAACGTCCCTTCCCTGGAACGTCCCTTCCCTCAATCCTAAGGCCCATCCCAGTACCGTTCCTGCCCGATGACCGACACGCGACCACGGGGATGGATTTGTGGAACAGATAAGCAAGCCTCGGGCATTCCTTGAACTTTCCAGGTGAGGCATCTCTCATAGATGAACAAACTTCTCCTGACCAGAAGGATGGAAAGGCAGCTGTATTTTGTTTCTCAGTCATCAGGTTACCAGGCTGCAGATGATCATTAACTTCTTGTCTGTGTTTTATTTTAACAACCTCAAAGATAAAAAAATATTGCCAGAACAGTAAAAAGAACTTATTTTCCCCCAGAGCCATTTCAAAGTAAATTATAACATGATTGATTCTCCATCATCTCCCCAAACTAATGTCGTTTTCTGTAAAAAAGGACCTTGACCTACTTAACCACAATTCACCTGCCAAAATCAGGAAATTCACGTAGATAATTACCTTGGATCTAGTCCTCAGACACCATTTTACCAGTTTTCCCTATAACATCCTTTATAGCAAAAGGCTCCAAGTCTAGAATTTCATGTTGTATTTGTCAGTTCCCTTTAGTCACCTTCAATTTCTAACACGTCTTCTTCTTTTTTTTTTTTTAATTTTCATGATTGATACTTTTGAAGATTGCAGGCCAGTCAGCTAATTGCATGTCCTTCACTTTGGGCTTGCCTGTAGTTTTGTCACAATTAGATTCAGGTTATGTTTGGTTGGTAGGTATGTCAGAGAAGGGGCTCTGTGTGCTCCTTGTTGCATCCAATTACATGGCATGCATTTTGGTTTGTCCCATTATGGTGGGACACTTGATAAGGTGATGTCTAGCAGACTTCTCCATTGTAAAATTGTGATTTTCCCCTTTGTAATTAAATTAATATTACATTTGCTTTGAGCTATGCTCTTTTTGCCATATATTGCACCATCAACATTTTTTTCATGACATGAAAAATTCCTAAATTTTTAAAATCCTGTATAATAGTCTATTGTATGAATATGCCACTAAGTAGATGTGTATTACTATCTATATTGCTTTTAACTTAACAGTGTTCTATCACTATTAATGATAGTGCGAGTATTAATTTTTACCTGTCATTCTGATTTTAAAATAGGCATTTTTTGAACTTGAATTTTTTTCTGTATGAAATGTCACAAATGCATAGAAAACTCTAAAATCTAATTGATGGATTGTAAATCTAGGCTTCTAAGGAATGTTGTAAAGACACTTGAAAAGTTAGATGTATGAAAGGATTAGTGATGATTAAAATGTTTGCATTTTCAATTTTGCCTTTAAAATGTGCCCGCCAAAATATTAGGGAAGTTTATTTAGAGAAAATTAGGAGATAAGGTCTGCATGCATTCAAAAGGGAAAATAAACCTGCATAGCTTATCATTATTAGAAAGGCGTGCCCTTTAATTATATGTTACAATTATACAAATGTTGCAGTATTTGGAAGTTTCGTAGACTAAAGGTATATGATGAGGGAAATCTCTTGTTGTGTAGGTTAAACACCAGCAGAATCAGGAAGCTATTCCATGCACCCATCTCTAGATGTTATTGCACTAGCTTATGACTCTGCTGGGAGTTTTTCATCTCCTCTCTAGGACTTCTACTGAGTTATTAGCCATTGCTGCAGGCAAAATACAAAATGAAATGTTTCTATGTCAGGGGTTAAGTATAGAGAGTTTTAGAAACACAGAGCTTTGGAGAATTTTCTTTATGTAAATCACTGTGCACTTAGAATTTTTTTGTCTAAAATAACAAAGGAATAGATGAAATTTAGGTATTGTATAAAAGGATATAAAAATTTATTTGTGAAAAAAATAGCATTTGGTTTATGTAAATAGAGAAATAATATAAAGGAGAAGAATAATTTATTACTAACATTTGGAATATTAATTAGGATTTGGAATATTAAGTATGCTATTTGTACATAATACTGTAATGTTTCTTTTTTCTTGTGTTCTTTCTTAACTGTAATGCACATATTTTAAAACCATGGCATTTATAACTTTGAAATAGCACACTATACACTGACTTTTAATAGGTAAAAGAAAGAGATAGCGATGAAGGGCTCTGTTCAGGAAGTGATCATCAATTTGTGTTTTCTGGAAAACAAAACCTGTTAGCCACAAATGAGTACAAGGAAGTTCAGTGAAATTCTGTCTATTATGTTTTCAGGTATTTTATTATCCATATCACATGAGCATTTCTTCACCTAAGCTTCCTGTGACTGCCCTCCCAGTGAGGAAAAATTTCTCATGGGAAGGTCTAGCAGGTAACTAGATTATGAAAGTATTTTTCAAAATATTTGAGCATTTAAACCTCCTAAAACAAACACTTATTTTTCCTAATAAATTAAATAATATTTTATGAACTGGAGTCTTAGTCTTTCAGAGTTTCTGCAATAGAAATAGATCTTGCTCTGAAATATAGAAGATTGTTCCTAGTGCTTGTGGTTGCCTTGAGGAAAGTATCACTATTAGAAGTCACATTAACTTGGATTTGGATGTATCCTGAATCAAAGCATAACCCCCAAGGAAATTAGGAAAATTTTATTTTCCTATAAATCTTTTGTTAAACTTACATATTTTTCCTTGTAATTATGTTTTATTAAAAACACAAATTCAGTTGATCACAATTTTGGGGGTTAATTCAAAGTTAAATGAGCCCTTGGAGTATAAATAACATATAGTTATAATTGTTCTCTCCATAATAATATAGTTTTTTAATAAATAATTTTCCTTATTTAACTGTGTGAAAAGCAGAATTAACCAAAGATGTATACAGTACAGTCATTATTTGATTTCATTTGCTTGAGGCAAAAATATTTGGAAATTCAGTCATGAATTTTTTTTTTATCATTTCTCTTAAATTAAGAATGAGAAGAGATAAGTGTGTTACAGAAATTTCTGTTCCTATATTAGTGAAATAGGTTGATGCTATTGCACATTCTACTCTTAAAATACTAAAGGTCTCAGGAGAATGCTCTAGTACTAATAGCATTTGCATGGAGGAGGAGGTTTGCACAAGGTGCCCAGGGAAAATGTCATCCTCAGTTCATTACAAATCCAACCTGTGCAGGGCACTATGGGATGCATTCTTTAACCAGGTGTGCCAGTTTGAATGTATTATGTCCCACAAAAAGCCATTATCTTTGATGCAATCTTGTGTGGGCAGACTTATCAGTGTTGATTAGATTGTAATTCTTTGAGTGTTTCCGTGGAGATGTGACCCACCCAACTGTGGGTGATGACTCTGATTGGATAATTTCCATGGAGGTGTTAGCCCACCCATTCAAGGTGGGTCTAAATTAAATCACTGGAGTCATATAAATGAGCTGGCAAACAGAAGGAACTCAGTTCAGCGGAGAGTGACATTTTGAAGAGGAGCTACAGCCAAGAGGGACACTTTGAAGAATGCACAGGAGCTGAGAAGAGAGGAGCTGCAGATGAGAGACAGTTTGAAGACCGCCATTGAAAGCAGACTTTTGCTCTGGAGAAGCTAAGAGAGGAAAAATGCCCCAAGAGCACCTAAGAGTGACATTTTTGAGAACTGCAGCCTAGAGAGGAACGTCCTGGGAGAAAGCCATTTTGAAACCAGAACTCTGGAGCAGACGCCAGCCACGTGCCTTCCCAGCTAACAGAGGTTTTCCGGACACCATTGGCCATCCTCCAGTGAAGGTACCCTATTGTTGATGACTTACCTTGGACACTTTATGGCCTTAAGACTGTAACTTAGTAACCAAATAAACCCCTTTTATAAAAGCCAGTCCATTTCTGGTGTTTTGCATTCCAGCAGCATTAGCAAACTAGACCAGGTGAACTCTGATGATATGTTGTGGAACGTGCCTTAAAACTGCCCATTTTAAGTAATCACTTTTCCATTTGTAAAGATACTTGTTGCTTACTTTTTAAAAATTTGGCACAGGATCAAAATTCTGAAATAATGTCAACACTTGTTCACTTATTCCTTAAAATTACTTTCTAGTTGTTTCTTGTGTGTCTTACATAAGGAACAACAACAACAACAAAAACCCATTATATTCTACTGATTACTTTTATTCAACATCCAAAGTCCAAAACAGAACATTTGAAATTCACTAATATTTGTTTAACAAGTGAATGAATGAATTGAATCTTTATGAAAATTTCTAATAAAAGCCATTCTTCTGATCTGCAGTTATCAGTTGTTATGCCAGTCTATTGTCTTCCTTTCTCTGCCACATAAAGGAGTAATACCTGGGTAGATAAAGACTATTTTTCCCAGGCTCCTTTGCAGCTCTGGTGTGGTCTCGTGACTAAGTTCTGGAAATGAGATGCTGTGGTATGTGCAACATCTGGTCGTGCCCTTAGGGTCACTGTTTAACAGCTGAAGACGTATCCTAAATACTACTAATACACATAATATGTGCCATTTTATAAACAAACACCAAATGCCAGGCTAGGGTGTTAGGGGCTATAAACACTTTAAGTTTCAGAAGACCATAAAGGTTGATATCATCATACCGATTTTTCATCCAAGAAAACAGACTCAGATTTTGGGTAATTTGCCCATGGTTACACAGTCTGTGCATAGCAGAGCTGAGATTAAAAGGCTGGTTGGTCGTACTCCAAAATGTTTTTCTCTACACTGAACTGAACCAGAACTTCTGCTTTTGATGAAAATGTAAAGAAAGAATTAGGAAATCTACAATGCAATTATATGAACCCTCCCTGGGGATTTGCTTTACATCCATGTATGTGGAATGTATAAGAAAAATCCTGTTATCAGTGAATTCTGTTGTGTTCTTCCTGGTTTGCCTACCCTTTCTGGCATGAATACAAGGAAAGAAGCAATTAAAATGTAAAATAAAATAAATGTTTTTCTGAACTTATGGCTTTAGAAGAAATTTGAATTTCTTATTGAAGATTAATTTTATCAATCAATAGATGCACTTATTATGTAGATGCTGTCAAAACCATCTGCTGGATGAAGAAGTTTTTCATTTTGGCCCCAAACTTTTTCTAGTAACGAAATAAAAACGTGCATTAAATTGCGTAAATGTATTGACTAATCAATGTGCTACTCTGGTTCTGCCTAGCAACTCTTAAAGGCAAATCCTAAAGGATTCCAACTAAGTTAACTGCATCCCAAATACAACATGTCAGAAGCCTCCTGAATGCCATGTCCCAATTAAAAACTCATCCCTGCTTTGTAAAAGTAAATACTCTCCTGCTTTGTGGTAATTCTTTCTTAGTGTGCTCTACAAATTTACCATCTAAGTATGCATTACACTAAGTGATATAAATACTATAGATTAATGTTTCCTGATTTTCATTATATTTGAAATGATATTTTATATATATATATTTCATTATATATGAAATGACTGAATGTGAGGAAACTACCTGAAAACCAGGAAAGAACCACACAGAGTTTAGAGTGGGCACTACCTTGAGCTCACACAGCACAGACAATAGTGCTTGTTCCCACCAATCAGACGGGAAAAATTTATAATTCATAATGCATAAGATGTAGAACTCAGAAGGGTCTTGTCTCAGTAGTAAGAAAAATTGGTATTGTTGGATAAAATACTGTACACTCAGTTAAATTTGGATTTCAGATAAACAGCAAATAATTATTTAGTATGAATACATCTTAAATATTGTGTGGTCATTACAAATA
This sequence comes from Choloepus didactylus, assembly GCF_015220235.1. NCBI lineage: Eukaryota > Metazoa > Chordata > Mammalia > Pilosa > Megalonychidae > Choloepus > Choloepus didactylus. The sequence continues at coordinate 11,993,988 of NC_051322.1, forward strand.
ATTCTGCAACAAGAATGAATAAGCTGCTATAGTATAGGTATATCCCAAATATTGTATGAGACATACTTATACTAAAAACAATTTTGTTGTTCATCAGAAAACCAAATTTAACTTGGCTACTATACTATTATTTGCTAAATTTGGCAACCCTAGGAATGATGTGCTACTCTGGTTCTGCCTAGCAACTCTTAAAAGCAAATCCTAAAGGATTCCAACTAAGTTAACTGCATCCTAGAACAAAGTTCAAAAAGGTCTTCAGGAATAGAAACATATCCAACACTCAAGATAAAATATACAGTGTCTGACATCCAATTAAAAATTGCTATGCATGCAAAGAAGCAGAGAAATATGACTCAGATGCGGAGACAAATTAATTAATTGAAACCAATTGAGAATGGACACAGATGTAAGAATTAACAAACATGAACTTTAAAACAATTATTATAACTATATTACATATGAAAAAGTCAGAGGAAAGATTGAACATAGTAAGTCAAGGTATAGAAGATTTAAAGAAAGACCCAAATTGAACTTCTAGAGATGACTGTTAAAATGTCTTCGATGAAAAATACACTGGATTGCATTAACAGCAAGATCAGCAGTACAGAAGCAATGATTATTGAACTTGAAGATATAGCAATATAAACTATGCAAAATGAAACAGCAAAAAGACTAAAAGAAAAGTGAATGGAGTATCAGAGAGCTGTGGAACACTCCAAGTGGCCTAAAATATGTGTAATTGGAGTCTCTGAAGGGAAAGTGAGAGTAAAAAATTAAGTATAAAGAAAATATAATTGAAGCTAGATAGAAAGAGATTTTAATGGACCATAAGGAATAATTTCTAGGTGATAGACTGGTTTAGGAGATAGTATGTTCTTTTTCCTGTATTTCCTAGTGTACAGGCAGGAAACTGTTTAAAAGTAGATTCAAATATTCCATGGATGGTTAGACTGACTTCTTACAAATTGTAATGCTGTTTCTTATTCTGCCTATAAACTATTTTAACCATGGCATTGGCCATTATTCCTGTCTGCAAATCATTTTCTCCAGGCCTATGTATCTAACTTACTATGATAGTCTCCAACTAGATAGTCCAGAGACACCTTTAGTTTTCTAATGTTCTTGTAACGAAGCACCCTAAACTACGTGGCTTACATGATAAATTTATCGTCCAAAGTCCAGGTGTCAGCAGGGCCATCCTCTCTCTGAAACTTGAAGAGGAAGATACTTCCTGGGCTCTCCTACTTTCCGGTGTTTGCCGGCTGTCCTTGGCTTTCCCTGGCTTGTAGATGCATCACTCCTCTTTCTACTCCATCTCCAGATGGCCTTCTTTCTTGTCTCCATCTCCTTTCTGTGTCTATCGTTCTTCTTTCCTTCTTAAAAAGGCTCCAGTTAAATTAGATTAAGGACCCACCCTACTCCAGTGAGACCTCATTTTAATTTAATTAATTCCATCCTCAAAGACTCTATTTCCAAGTAAGGTCACATGCATAGATACCAGGGCTAAGACTTTAACATGTGAAACCCATTGGAATTAGGGACCTTTTGATGAGGTGACTTCAGTTAAGGTGTGGCCCACCCAATCAGGATGGATCTTAATCCTATTACTGGAGTCCTTTCTAGCCAGAATGAAATTCACACAGAGAGAGAGAAAGCCATAAAGGGAGTGGCCGGAAGTGAAACAAACAAATAAAAAAATCAGCAGAACCTGGAAGAGAAGGGGAGACTGCCATGTGCCTTGCCATGGGACAGAGGAGCTCAGGACTGGGATCGCTGGCAGCCAGCCCCAGAACAACAGGCTTCAGGAAGAAAGCATCACCTAGATGACACCTTGATTTGGACTTCTCCTAGCCTCAAAACCATGAGCCAATAAATTCCCATTGTTTAAACCAACCCATTGTAAGGTATTTGTGTTAGCAATGAGGAAACTAATACAAAATTAAATGTGTTATTTCCCCCAATAAACCTCTATTATTCCTGTATTCCATATCTCCATGAATAGCACTGCTATGTAACCAATTTTCAAGGTTAGTCATTTAAGACAACCTTCTCTTTTCCTTTCCTACTTCCTTTCACCATCCAACCAGTCACAAAAATCTTACAAATTATACCTTAGAAACTGCTTTAGCATTGACTCTGTCTTCTCCATCTCAGTGCCACTGCTTTAAGGTGGGCTGTCGTTCTTCCTTTCCTTTACTACTGCTGTGGTCTCATAACTGTTTCTGAAAAGCCACACCCTTCATTACCTGGTCTTTAAACAAGCTTTTTCATCTTGCATTTCAAAATGCCCATTTTCTACCTTGTTAATTCTCTTTGCTGTTTTTCAGTTCTCACTGCAAATTCTCCATCCCTGGGCACCTCCTGCCTTCACTCATAGCTGAATGAAGTGTCCCCACTCATATACATATATATATATATATATATATATATATATATATATATATATTCATAACACCCAAATGCATACCTTAGCTCTTATTTCAGTATACTTTTGGATTAACATGTCTGTATCCATTACACAACACACTTAGACAATGCATTAGACTGTGTACTTTTCTCCAGGGCAGGATGCCTGCCCGTTCTTTATCTTCAGTGCTGAGCATAATTCCTAAGCAACAAGCATTGTTAAATGAAGATTTCTTAATTTAAGGAATCTGTACTTCCATTGTTGTAATTTACATTGTGAAACTGACTGCTTTTATAATGCTAAATCTAATTCATAACACAATGAATATATTATTGAAGCAATTGGGTAATTATTTTCAGGGGGCTACAGTGGTTTCATAGTGAGATGAAAAATACTAATAGTTTACATGTAACTTGGAAGTTTACATTTTACAAAGTAAACTGGTAAAAAGATTAGACATTTTTCTTTATATGGTTGATTCCCCACCCCCAATTTTTTATAATGATCTGTCCTAGATATAGCATCTTCTGAATATTTTAGTCAGTGTTTTTTCTTTTATCTCATGAAGGAACAGGTGAGTTCACTTTTTAATTTTAATTCATGACTTTTCTGTGATAACAAATAGGGTTCTAAGAGATCTATATCACAGAGTATAAATATGCAAGTCTTCCAGTTAAAAGTGGTATTAGTGATATCAAAGCATCACTAAATTCAAGTGACTTAAACCAACAATGCTTAAATAGGGCTTTTTTTCTTTATCTTAAACTGGCTTTACTAACATGTTCCCATATATTTTTGAGATTTGAATGCACAAAACCATGAATAAAGTATTACATAATTTTCCTTCATTAACAGAGTATCCAGTAAAAAACTGGAAGCAAGCTTCTATAAACATTTTTATTTATCTTTTACTCCATAGTATATATTCAAACTGTAATTCCCCTAGCCCAATTCAGGAGAAACGTCTCTGATAATAAATTGCCACCACTGCACTTTCTCCAGCTTAGGTGTACTTGGATACAGTATGCTAAAAGAGGAAGTGAAACAAACAAACAAAAAAACCCCTCAGAACTACACATCACATTTCGTTGAAAATTCTTTGCCGCTTGCATTATATTTTTTCCTACATAACTACAGTACCTTGTACTTATTTGGGGACAATACCATCTTCAAGTAAATATAGAGCATTAATTCCCATCTTCAAGTAAATATAGAGCATTAATTAATTAAGCTCTGCTCAGGGAGTCCCAGAATGCTGATTCTCACTCTCCTTTAAGCACATTTCTTGGTTTTCTGCAAGTTAATACTAAACCATACCTCTCTATGTTTGGTTAATGCTCCAACATTAATATTTTCAAGTGATGTCTGTGTTAGTTTGGAGCTGTTGTGTACTCCAGAAGAGGCCGTATTCTTTTAATCCTTTCCTGGGCTGCAGACCTATTTTAAGTGGGACCTTTTGGTTAGTTTATTTCAGTTGAGATGTGACCCAGCCCATTCAAGGTGGATCTTGATCATCTTACTGGAATCCTTTATGAGAGGATAAAGGATATACAGGAAAAGCCCAGAGAGCTCAGAGAGGCACCAAAGAAGCTGAGAGGGAGCCATGGAAGCCAGAATCTGGAAGCAATGAAACCCCAGAGAGAAGGACCAGCAGATGTTGCCATGTGCCTTCCCATGTGACAGAGGAGTCCCAGGTACCGGGGGCCTGACTTCAGAGAAGGTATCTTCCTGTTGATACCCTAATTGGGACATTTTCACACCTTAGGACTGTAACTTGTAAGTTAATAAATCCCCACTGTAAAAGCTGATCCATTTCTGAGATATTGCATTCCAGAGGCTTTAGCAAACAGAAACGATGTGGAAGTTGTGCCTTTACATCCAGGAGCAGCATTTATTTTAACTAGTGAGATATCTCTGTAGAAACAAAATATTGTTTAAATTAATTCTATTAAGTGAAATTAATTCTGTTAATTTCCTGTGGAAAGTATTCGTGTTTTATATAGAATTTTCCCTAGTAGCCATGGAACTTTATCAAGTGCTTTTTACTATCTGTTGATATCATCATATGGTTGTTTTCTCCTTATTCTGTTGCTCTGGGAAATGTGCAAAAGTTTTCTAAAACTGAACAATTCTTGCATTCCTGATATAGACTCCATATAGTGTGTGTGTTTTTGTTTTTTTTAAATCTTCTTAGCTCTTTTTGCTAACATGTATTTGCCATGTCTGCATACATACTCATAAGTGAGACTAATTGTTGGCATTACCTTTGTCAAGTTTGGGTATGCTGTATTCATGAGCTGAATTAATGAGTTTTCAATTTTTTTCCATGCCTGGAATATTTTAAATACTATTGGAATTATTTGTGGAGTCATTTGTTCCTGGTACCTTTTTCAATGGTAGATCTCTAATAACCTTGTCCACTTTTGCCAATAGTAAATGGTTCATTCACCTTCTTTGGGTTGATTTTGGTAATTTCAATTTCTAAAGATTCTAATTTGCTGCCATATAGCTTGTCCAGGATTTCCCTATAATTCCCTTTCTTCTGTATCTACTCTTCTGATTCCTATTTCATTCCTGATCTTGTCATTTATTTTAACTATCTTTTGGCTTGCATGGAATTAATCTATTTTACTAATTTTTTAAAAAAATCAGAGTTTGGATTTATTTTTTCAACTAATATTTGTTTTCTGTTTCAGTTGGTGTAAGCTTTATCTTTCTTAATTCTCCATTTCTAGTTTCCCTTATTTTTAAATTGTTTTAATTGTTACAATAATTTCTTCTTTATTAAGTAAGAAAATTAGGTTCTCCAATATCTTTTGAATACAGCTTTTGCTGGGCACAATGGATTATGGTACTAGGCAATCCTCGCTACAGTTTTCTCCTTAAGAGTTGTAAATTCCATCAGCCACTAGAATTAATATGTTTTGAATTTGCTTTACACATTCAAGGTGGAAAGTAGACTTATTATCAGTTAACTTTAGAAAATATACTGTTTCATTTAGTTCTTAGCAAGTTTTCGTTTATATCATTTCCATATTTTTACTGTTTTTAATAGAAATAAGTATAGGCTTTAATTATTCCTTCATTTTCCCTCTGTTCATATCACTTCATTCCACGTAAGTTTTAATCCCAGTTCTGTACTTGTTTGTTGTCTAATCCTGTTACATTCGTGTGCAGCAGTAGAAATAGCTAACGCATACAGACTTAACTCTATGCTGGGTCCTCTTCTAACTTAAGTGCTTTCCCACCCATATAATTCATACGACACTCTGAGGGGAACTATTATTTCCCCCATTCCCAGAGGAGTAAACTGAGGTACGAGGTTAAAGAAGTTCAAGGTGACACCGTGGGCCAGGGTGGAGCTGGGACCCATACCAGGCAGCCCCGTTCTAGACGCCCTAGGAAATTAGCCTCTGTGAGAATCCATTTCTGAAAAATAGGAAGCCCATACTGATTTATGGAAATGGAGGTAAGAAACTTTTTCCTTTTTTTTTTTTTTTTTTTTGATTTTTAATTTTTTTTTTAATTTTTTAGAGTAGTGACAGCAGTCCCTTTCTTTTCCAGCTTCGGGGTTAGGATGTGTGGTGTGTGGCCCATTTCCTCTTTCTTTGCACTTGATTCTCTAAATATATCCTAATTAATCTATAGCTTACATTAGCCGACCTAAGGCAACTACATTATATGACACCCAGAAGATGCATATTCGGGGTTAACATTCTCTACCTGAGCAAAGTCCCACGGGCACTAGCCCAGCTCCTGGGAGGTGGTGGCCCCTGCTCTGTCCTGTCCTGCAGCCTCTGCACCCTCCTTGGCTCTAATCACACAGCAGCCCTCGGAGCTCCTTTTGCTGCTCCGAGGGGACCCCGAGCTGGCCCCCTCAGCCTCTGGGCGCCCCCACGCCGGGCGCCTCATGGTCACTCGCTTTCAGTGGATTGCGTATGTAAAAGGGAGGTGTTTATTTTCATAAAACACAGTTCTAAATTCGTTTGCCTCAGAAATTACATGAATCTTAAAAGTGGAAGCCAGTCTTAAATGTAATTTTATTGTTTGATTGCTTTTTGATTGTTTAGAAAGCTGTTCTTTAACCTGGGGGATTTTGTTCAAGAATAGAAGTTACCTGAGTCAGGGATCCTTTTTACAGAAAAGTGATGCTTTTATCCACTTATGGATAAAAGAGCTGATTTCTGCTAGAAAGGAAAAAAAATTTATTTTACTACTGTATAGCTAAATAATTGTTGAAAGTTATCTTGGAAGGAGACATTAGAGTGTCTTTTTTGTATTTACTTGAAGTTAGCATGCATATTAAGTACTATTTACCCTGCTCTGTCAAGCTAAAGATTGAATTTTATGGACTGCATCAACGAGGCGCCCTAGCTCAGTTTTCCCATAGGATCTGGCACAGGGAGGGACCAGCAGTGGGTTGGAGGGCAGTGTACTGGAGGGCAGTGGACTGGAGAGCAGTGGACTGGAGAGCAGTGGATTGGAGGGAGTGGATTGGAGGGAGTGGATTGCAGGGCAGTAGGAAAGAGGCATTAGTGTGTTTATTCCTGCAGCTCTCTTATTGCCAAGCCAAAGCCCAGGGCTCCTGTCAGATGGTCCCCTCAGGTCTTGCTGAAGTCAAGTAACTCTCCCTCCCTTTGTCCACTCAGTCCCAGGTAACAGCTTCTCCTGTTGTAAGCCTTGGGGTGCTTCACCTTATTGGTTTTCTTTAACCCTTTGTGCACTTTGATGATTACAGACCTCCATTAAACTCTTGTATTGGCATATACTTCCTGCTGGAACCTGAGTGACATAATAAATGATACTAGGAGTGGTTATGGGTGGGTAGGTGGGGCAGGAATATAACAGATAACTTACTTGCTAGGAAAAATGAGACAGTGTTAATATGTGCCATGTGGTAGCATTGCAATGACTCAATTTGTCACTGTTGTGGCCCAGCAGGTAGGTGGAGGGCGACACCTGGAGACGTCATGGGGCTGGAGTGCTGTTTATGGTAATGGTGTTACTCCCACGATTGCAATGGGGCAGTTGGCTTCTAATGGCCCTAGAAAGAGTCCTCAGAGAAAACGACAAGTTGAGAATTTTAAATTTCCCAATCCATGGAACCAGAGGAAAATCAGAAATCTTCCAAGGCAGCTTCAAAAATATCCCTTAACTCATGTAGCTGCAGGGCAGTTGTAGCTGAGGACCAGACCCAAGCCTGCGGTGGTGGTGTTGCAGAGCTGCAGTGCCAGCAGGTGGACAGCATCACCAGGTCTCCAAGGTAAGGGCGTCAAGAGAGGACCTCAAACGTGGGGTGGGGACAGTGGGCGACACAAATAAAACTGACAGCTCTGATCTCCTAGATTTCTTAAATCTTTCTTGCTTGATAAAACCACCTGCCACCCCCTCCAATGCCTCCACCCTCAGCCACCTCTGTCTGAAGAGCAAGAGGTCATCTTCATAAAATTTTCCATGATTACGTGATGACATTAGGGCAGTGGTTTTGCATAAGGATTGTAGTTATTCCCAGGGATAAACTGTCCCTGCCTCACCCCCACACTCTGTCACCTCTGCAGATGCTAGCATTGTCCTTTGAAATAGTTGCAGAATCTTGCCATAGATGGCCCAGAGGTTGTCTGGAAGAATATAGTCATAGTTGGTCAGATTATTTGCTGAGACAGCCTCCTGGCTGTTTGTGGCTTCTCATTCTGCTGAACCAACAGATAAAAAGTAGTTTACACAACTGGCTGATGTTGGCTCCACCTCAGTGGAGACAATGAGGAAAATGCTTGGAACCTTGGGAGATTCACTGCATCTCTTCCTTAAAATCCCTTGCCAATAATACTGGATGATGGAAAACTTTGGTAACTAATAAAGACAGGAACAATGCAGAGTCAGATAAGGGTTTGGATGAACCCAGTAGGAGTTAAAGAATTCCAGTCAGCCAGAGTGTTGGCAGAGAGAGAAGAGGAACATAGGAATGGTGGCGAGAGAAGAAAGCAATGGTGAGTAAGTTAGATCTCCTGACTAGCTACAAAAGTGAGAAATATGGCACCATGTAATTTTTAAACACTTAGACTTTATTTTAGAGTAGCTTTAAATTTACAGAAGATTTGCAAGAATATTTCAGAAGGTCCCATATACTCTTGTGGTGGTTTGAAGCTGTATGTACCCCAGAAAAACATGTTCTCAAAGTTAATCCATTCCTGTGGGTGCTCTGATGAGGCTACTTCAGTTAAGGTGAGTCCCACCTCAGTCAGGACAGGTCTTCATCCTGTTAACTGGAGTCCTTTACAGAGAGAATGAAATTCTGACAGAGAAAGATAGCCATGGAAGCAAGAAGCTGAAATCAAGGAAACCTGGAAGGGAAGGGAGAGACCAGCAGATGCCACCATGTGCCTTGCCACGTGACAGAGGAGCCCAGGATCCCCGGCAGCTGGTCTTTGGGAAGAAAGCATCACCTTGATGATGCTTTGATTTGGACATTTTCCTGGCCCCAAAACCATGAGCGAATAAATTCCCATTGTTTAACCTGACTCATTTCATGGTATTTGCTTTGAGCAGACTTAAACACCTGTATCCCGTTTCCCTAGTTTCTTCTATTGTTAACATTTTGCCTTACTATGGCACACTGGTCACAGCTGATGAACCAATATTGCTACATTATTATTAACTAAATTCCATACTTTATTTTGATTTTCTTAGTTGTTACCTAATGGGTTTTTCTGTCCCAGGATTCCATCCAGAATCCCACATTGCACTTACCTGTCATATCTTTCTCTCATGATTAGGCAGGGTTTGTGGATTTGGGGGAGGTTGATCACAGGGATAAAGCACTATTGTCATCGCATCATATCAAGTTACCACGGATGATATTAATATTGACCACCTGGCAGAGACAGTGATTGTTGGCTTTCTACACTGTAGGGTACCTTCTTCCCAACCCCCCTTGCCATACTCTTTGGAAAAAAAGTGACTATCCACAGCTAATGTATAAGATGTGGGGAGTTATGGAATACCTTATAAATTATTTGTAATTCTTCTACATGAGTGTGTCCAATCTCCCATTTCTTTATTTAATTATTTTTATCAGTTTGGACTCATAGGTATTTATCTTACACTTTGGATTATAACCCAATGCTGATTTTTATCCAACATGGTGCTGGGAAGTCACACACACACACACACACACACACACACACACACACACACACACACACACACACACACACACACACACACACACACACTCAGTGGCCATCTCCCAGTGGCCATCTCCCAGCTCCCTCCTTCCCCCCCACCCCCTCACCCCCACTTGCTTTTTTGCTTGCAGGTGTTTATTATGTTTCCACTTTTGCTTGTTTGTATGTAGGGACTCAGTATGTGTCTATTTTGCAAGAGACTGCAGGCAGCCTGGGGAAATGCCAAATCTTAATGAGCTCCAGTTGCTCCCCAGGGCGGACAGGTTGCTCATTGGCAGAGCCCCCTCCCCCACCACGCAGAGTGGCTAAAAGCCCAGCACCCACTCGGGGCAGGTGTGTCTCACATCTGTTGTGAGGAGGGGCTTGTGGGGGCTGCCAAGCAGTTGGTCTGTCTGGAGGAGCAGCTACTCTTCCAGAGTATCTCTTCCCCGGCTCTTTGGACACTTGGGCTGGGTAAGTAACAACGTCCTTTGCTGAAAGTCTTTGTTATGCCTGAGCCTGTGTTCCCATACCAGGTAGTAAGTCACTCCACACAGGACAATAAAACGAGTGTGGCTATCTTATCCACTAGATGAAAATTATTGGCACCACTCAATGGTAAAAATCTGTAAGTTGTCAATCTACTACATGTTATCATCTGACTTTACAGATCAAGGAGTCCAGGCCGTAAACAACACTAAATTTCAAGTCACATTTCTCTAGAGCAGTCTTGTCCAATAGCCCTTCCTGCACGGATGTGAAAGTCCTGTATCTGTGAGCTCCACTTTCGTGGGCGCTGGCTGCATCTGGCTATCTAGTGCTTGAAATGTGGCTAAGGTGACTGAGGAACTGGGTTCTCAATTTTATTTAATTGTCGCAAATTAAAACTGAGTTTTAAGTAGCCATATATGTAAGAGGCTTTGACTTTGGACAGTGCAACCCTAGAGTACCCAGTAACTCCTAAAGGGGACTGGCGGGTCCGGAGATGAGGACACACTACAGAAAACTGTGGGCAGGAGGTAAAAGCCTGGACTAGGCTGCTGGGAGGGGATTTCCCTCCTTCGTGAAGGAGACCTGTCGAATATTCAGCCACGGACAGTAACTGCTGGCTGTGTCCCTTCTGAGAACTTGTATACTTCCAAGGCTTTAGAGCGTTAGATGAGCTCAGTTTAGGCTGACAAACTTAAGTTTGGAATGGGAAGAGTTCTGCTACCATCAGGATTTCTCTCTGTTTGTGGTGAAATGTGCCCATCCAGGCAGAATAGGTTTCCAGCCTAGGAAGGGGGGGTTGGTCAAAATGGAAAGAGTGGAATGATACATGGAGAAGCTTAGCATGTGTGGCTCTGGCATAGTATTTGTGAAAATGTGGGCAGCTGCAAGAGGTTAAGAGTGAGTGATCCCCACACAACTGGGGGAGGTAGGAGGAAAGACGGGTGGATATTGAGAAGTTTCTCTCACGGCTCTATGCTCTTGAGGTAATTACATCTCAACTTTTGCTATTAAATTTAGTGCAGTAATTTTAATTGGTAGGCAAACCCCTCAGTCCATTTTTTAAAGTGTTGGGTTTTAGCTGTACTAAGTATCTAATGTGAAATGCTTGTCTTAAAATAGCCAACTTAATGTCTAGAGTGTAAGCTTCAGCAGTTCTTTTTTCAGAAAAAAAAAAGGAAAAAGAAAAAAGATGCTTTGGAGGTTGATTAAACAGCAGGCTTGTTTTTAAAAACATCTAAATTCTTTTAAGTTTTTGCTTTTTCCCACAATTATCTGTGACACCACCAAGTGTAATGTAGTAGGCTGAACCGCCAATTATTATAAAATCTTCTATATTACCTGGAAGAAAAAAATAACTAAATTTCATAATTTGATGAACCAAGCTCATACTAAGTATTACTTAGAAGCAAATGAAATTCAATATAATGTCAGGTTTGAAGATTAAATTTGAGATATGTGGAATTCTATCTATTCTCTCTGTGTGGAAATATACCCTGTCCCTACCACATATCAAAAAAAAAAAAAAAAAAAAAAAGAATTAACCTGAGATAAGAGACTTAAATATGTAGTAGGGCAAGAGAAACTTTCTATTTCTTTGTGCTTTTCATTATAGACATAAATAATAGCTTACAGTTAATTGTTTTCAAATGACAAATTTTTCTTAATTTCCTTATACTTTTAAAAATAAAATACCCCATAAATGCTAGTTTAAAGCTTTAGGCAATAGAGCATATTGTAAACAACACAGACTATAGGGTATAATCCCTTTTCTTAAATTTAATATATATTGAATCTTGGGAAGTTTAGCTACAGTTGTCTGAATTTGAGCTGCCTCCTCTCCAAATGGTGTCCTAATACTTGCCTTATAGGAAAGTTGCAAAGACACAATAGAGGGTATTAAAGCACCCAATGCAAAGCATTAACTAATAACAGATGCAAGGCTGGTGTTTGAAACTTTTTATATTTACGGCTCATTCATTTGCTCATAGGGACAATGTTGGAAATAATTTAGACCCACAGTCAGCGCACTAGCAAATCAAAATGTACTTATTACTCTAATAAGACCCTAACCTGAAAAACAGTGCTGCAAGGAAAACATTATAAATGTTAAACCTTTAGGCTGGCATCTATTAGGGCTTTGCAACTCTCTTGACACAGGTGACAGTAATGGAGAACATTGGCGCTCATATTCTCCTGTAAACGTGGTCCAGAAGAAAGTGACCTCCCCAGGTTCACACAGTTGGGTTACATTAGTCTACAGACTGTTTTTAATATCCAATTAACTAGAGGAAGATGTGCAGATTTTCAGATGTGTGTGTGATATGCATGAAAAGGTTTAAAAGTATTGTGCTTTTAGGAAATGATGCCTGAGCATTCACTCTTAGCTTCTCAGAGAGGAGGTTACTTCTGCAAATCACATCCACACTCCCAAGTCACATATATAATAATCCTATTCATCTGACTTTGTTAGAGGTACAGAATTTTTGCAGTTTCAATTCAGTGTATTAATCATATTGCATATGCATTATATGATATATTTGGACCAGTTTACAAAATCAAATTTTATATTTCTTACTTCCATAAAGTTTATCCTAATATCTGTGATAAGGCATCCACAAAAATAGATAAATGAAAGCAAGAACTTGAACAGCTATTTGTATGCCAGTGTTCATAGCAGCAGCATTCAAAAGAGCCAGAAGGTAGAAGCAACCCAAATGTCCATTAGCAAATGAATGGATAAACAAAATATGGTATACATGTACAATGGAATATTATTCAGCCTTAAAATGAATGAGGTTCTGATACATGTGGCAACATGGATGAAGTTTGAAGACATCATGTTGTGTGAAATAGGTCAGATGCAAAGGGACAGATATTGTATGATCCCACTTACATGAAATAGCTAGAACATGCAAATTCCTAGAGACAGAAGGTAGAATGTGGTTACCAGCGGCAGGGAGGAAAGGGAAAGGGGAATTAATGCATAATGGGGATAGGGTTCATATTTTGGGTGATAGGAAAGTTCTGGTAAAGGATGGTGGTGACAACAACACTAAACATGACTAATCCCACTGAATGATATGTTTGGGAGTAGTTGAAATGAGAAAGTTTGTGTGTGTGTGTGTGTGTGTGTGTGTGTGTGTGATTGAAGAGACAATGGCAACTAAATGCAATACGTGATCCTGGACTGTATCTAATAATGGAGCAGAAAAGACCCAAAAGGACATTATTGGAACATATGAAAAAAATTAGTAAGATTGTAAGCTTTATAGCAATGTTAAAGTTCCTGAACTTTAGCTGTGAGGTGATTACATAAGTGAATATCCTCATTCTCAGGAAATGGTGGTATTTATTGTTCAAGAAACACAATGAATACAATCTACTTTCATATGTTTAGAAGATGAATAGAATGATGTGGCAGATGTGGCAAAATGTTAAGTCAGTGGATCTGTGTATCTGGGTGGGCGTTTGTTGAAGTGTTCTGTATGGAGTTCTGTATTTTGGTTGTCCTGTAAGCCTGAAATACTTTCAAAATAAAAAGCTAAACAAAATAGTGTTCCTCAGACTATAATAATCATACAGTTTAGCAAAAATGAATTCTATAGAAGATTAAAAAAAAGTGTATCTCATTTTAGATCAAGAAAGGTTTGAAGGAAGTAGTGCTAGGGACGGGCTGAAGTGTGAGTAAGAATCCCGAACACAAGTGTGAGTGGTACTCAGACCTAATGGAAGAAAGAATGTGAACGTAGAGGCTTGCAAGTGCAGGCATATTTACAAAATAGTATTTTAAGTTTTGCCATAATGTAGGGTATGTGTGGGAGCAGTGAAGGAAAACAAAAGGGCAGTAATACGCAATTATATGTTGTAGAACCTTGAGGGCTAGTCTGGAGAATTTTCCATGATTTAAAAGTCTGAACGAAGTCCATTAATGTTTCTGAGCAAGGGAGTGCTATTAATTGAGACTCACAATGGAAGGTGAAGTGTTTCGATTGGATTCAAATGAGAGGAGTCTGGAGCATGGGAGACAGATTTAGAGAGCTACTCTTTGGCTCTATTTGGAGAAATAAAAGCATGGCTGGGGCAATGTGTTTCTCTCCTTTCACTGACAAAATTCCTGACGGTGTCCTATGCCTCAACTTACTCCCTGAGCAAGTTAGCTTTCACCATGGAAATTAAGGTTCTTAACGATCATAGCTGGATAGTTAAGAAGTCCAAAATCCAAAAGTCTTTTCTTAGATATCCTTTTTTTTTTTTTGGCCTCTCTTTGGGGTATATCTACCAGGGCTTTACTGCATGTTTTTTTGTTTGTTTTGTTTTGTCTTCCTGAACTTGATTCAATAACTCCTTTCTCCTTCCTTTCTCCCTATTTCTTTGTCAGGTATTGATTGCTTAACAGGTTGTTCTTTTAAACACTATGTATTAGCTCATTTAATCCTTAAAACAATTCAAATTAAATGAATGTTACCATCCCTTTCCCTGGAATTTGATAACTCGCTTCTTTTTAAAGGATTCTATGTGATTTGTGAGTTCATGGCCACAGTGAATTTGGAACACTAGATATCTACTTTATGGTGTTCCAAATCTATCCACCAGTTCAAAGCCTATCCACCGTTTGCAGACTTGGTGGAGGAAACCTGTTGTGGGTGGGGTGGAAAGCACTGTTGGGTGGCTACCTTGGTTTTGAGGAAGAGGGCATGGGTGTGAATCCAGGTTTTGTGGGGCCTGAAGCTGATACAATTTGGGGGTTCTCTTTAAGAAAAATGATACAAATTTTTGAAAGCAAAATTGGACACAGCTTAGAAAGAGCTTGTGTAATTCAGGGGTGAGCCCAGAAACCTGAACTTCAGGATCTTCATGGCCACTGGGTTTTGGAAGGAAAATATGGCTCGCTTATCTGAAAACAACCTTGGGTGATGGTGCAGCTTGTAAATGTTGGTGTCCCAAAGCTAAAAGCCACAGACCATCCTCTCAGGATCTTGTTTAAATGCAGACCTGACTCGTCTGGGGGTTAGGAATTTCAAGCAAGGCTACCTATGAAGGGAGGGGGACAGATTATTGCATCCCGGCTCAGGCAGTTATTGAATTTCCACCTCCCTCTCCCTTTTATTTTTATCCTAAGGCTTTTCCTAAATTTTATAATCCTGTAACTCCAGGAATTTCAGTTGAAGTGAAGGTAGCAACACATTTCCACAGAAATCTCTTGTTTATAATCGACTTACAGTTTTTACTTTTTGCATAAAAAGAGTAGTTTGAGTCTATTGAGAAGTGAATTTAAAAAGTGCTAATGTATTATGTGTTACTGGAACTTTTGTTGTTCATGTCTGGACTTCCTGCTGATGTGCTGCCTGCTTTGATGGTCTGCTATCATTTCATTTTGATGTTTTTGGCCTCCTATTTCTGGCAGGTTTGGCAGCCAGAATATGATTAAGTAGATGCCTTTCATATGTAAATATTGCTGTGATTACTACATCAAGCTTTTATATTTATTTTGGAAAGAAGTGTATGATTTAAAATGTTGGGGATAATCACAGGATTTCAAAATCCCTCTTTCTGAGTAAGTGACCTTTTTGATATAATGGTACCAGTTGATAAGGATTCCTCTGTCTGTCTTGAGGTTATTTGAGCTCACAACTCCCTTGATGAAGTTTTGTGTCGTAATTAATGAAAATGCAAGTGCCATTCACTGTGCAGTCATGAATCTGAATGCATGAGTAGTATTCTGTTGGCCAAAACAATAGAAAAAATCCTACGGTATTCTATATACCAAAATTATAAATAGGGTTTTGAATAGAAAAATGTTAAATAAGGGAGAATTAAAGTGAAACAAATACTTTTAGGGACTTTGTTCTTGAAATGTGAGTCCATCTTTGTTTTGTTCTCCATTAATAAGAGGGAAGCTTCTTGTGATGTCATTTCAAATTAACAATGAAATACGATCTTTTTCTTGTTTCATTTATCTATTCCCTTTTATCCCCTCTCCCCATTCCTGTTTCCCTTGTCCATTATAAACAATTACTATAAAGTGTTTGTTGTATACCTTATGTTAGCATGTCCCCGAAAATGGCATTTTGTGTGCATGTATTCTTAAAATTTGTGTTGTTTGTAAAACTTAGAGCTACGGAAATGTTGAAAGATTCGTTCAGCGAAGATTTACAATCAACATGTCTTTCTCAGTCTGTCATCCTATTAGCCTCTCTCTTCCTCCCTCTTTTTCTGACTAGACATGTTTTTTTTGTGGCTGAAAATACGTTGCATACATCTTACTGTTTCACCAAAATACTTTAATCTTCTAAACACAGTATAATTTTCACTTAATATTGAATAATATCAACTAATGTACAGTCAATATTCAATTGTCTGCAACTACCACCAAAGAGTTTTTTATAGTTATTCAGTCCATGATCCAAACTGTAGTCAAACATTGCATTTGGTTCAGTTTCCTTAGTTGCTTTAAAGCAGAAGTATCTTTTCATCCATTGATACTGTTGTTTTAAAGTATTGGGGTTTTTTGAAGTGTCCACACAAGTTGTCTTATATAATTTCTCACAATCAGAATTTGTGATGGTTTCTTCATTAGATGAAAGACTTTTGGTTAATGCTACACAGTGATGCTGTGGGCTCCTTAAAGCATCGCATTGGCTGTGTGCTATGTCAGGTTGCCCACCACTGGTGGTGGTAAATTGCTGTGTAACATGGAGACTGGCAGCCTTCAATATAAAGGTTTATGTCCCACTTTGTCATCAGTAGGTTATCTGTGGGTGTTATTTTGAAATATCTTGCTCCCTCAACTTTTTCTATCATCTGTTGATAATCTTTACCTGAAATCAATTATTACCTTGGGAGTTTAGTTGTGAAAGAGTAATTTTCTTATTCTAGCATTCATTCATAAGAAGAGCTTTCCCTTTGTCTATCCCCTCCTATTTTGATCCACTGATTTTTTTTTATCCAATATGTCAAAATCCCTTGATTTCATTTTTCTTCTTCATGATCAAATTGCCCTAAATTTGACATGTGTAATTCCTTTGGGCTGGTGTCTATGTCCTTTTGCCATAATCCTGTTACCTTTTTAGATACTTTCTTGCTTTCTTGTGCAGTGTACTTTCATGTATTCATCAAGTACTTTTTCTGCACTAGACCTGAATTCAGCTATTTCTCCAAGGAGCCCTGGTTTCTTTTAGTAGGGGATGCTATGGGTACAAAGATTGGGTGCTGAGCTCATTTAAAGCTACTGGGATATTATTGCTTCTGGGATGCTTTGCAGACAGACCTGAGATAGACACATATCAATGTCTGTAATTAAAATCCAATACTACTAAATTCTTTCTTGTCATCTTCCTGTCCATATTTGTCTCCTTTCTTCCTTAATGAAAACTCTCATTCCCAACATCAGTATATATGCAAAATATGCTTTCAGAATTCCAACCACAAAATCACCAATTACACAAAGTTCATCATTTCTTTGCACTTTGAGCAATCCCATCCAAAAACAAGGTATATATATGCTAGTTGTTCATGTTCTTTGAGTCTTTCAGGCATGTTTTAAAGTTTTCCTCATGTAAATGTTGATGTGCTTGTATTTGTACTTATTGCTATCAACCTATCCTGTTTCTTTCTTTTTAATTCAGAATCATGTAAGGATATTTTAGGATCCAGCCATATTGCTGGGTTCAGTTAATCTGTTGCTTCTCTCTCATGGGTTTCCAAATTGTATGTCTGCTCCCTTTTACTTTGTCTTCCTCCTCACAGATGTACTCGTGAGTTACCTCAAACTTTCTGATAACTATCTACAAAGCTATTAACAGGCTCATAGTGTCTCTTTATGAGGCCCTCTGAGAATTTCTCTGGAATATCTGCTCAGGAACAGGTCTGCATTATAGACTATAAGTAAACTTAATTTGACCATCAGATTATTCTCTAGAACCTATATACATTTCCATCACAAGTGCTTGAAAGCACCTTTATTACATGCATTATCAATAACTGTTATTATCCCATTTTCTTTTATTTGCTAATATGAGAGTTATAAAGTAGTACTTCATTGTTTTAGTGGCTTATTTCTAGATACGATTGACTTTGAATATCACTTTATGTTTGTTAGCAACTTGGGTTTCCTCTTCAATGAAGAGGAAAACATGGGTCATTTCTTTTGGGTTTCCCATCTTTTCCTGTTTTTGTTTTTGTTTTTTTTTAATAAAAGTAGATCTCTTTAAAGTTTTACTTTTCATATGTTATAGACTAAATATGAAACCATTCAATGGTGCTGATTTCAATGTCGAAGATTTTTTTCTTGTTACAGTGTACAATTTTAATAATAGAAAATGAGACATTTTGTTTAACTTTCATTTTTTCAAATTTTCCATTAATGTACTTGTTTTGACAGATGAATACAACTGTCATTTCTGATTTCATATTTAATTGTTGAATTAAATATTAATCTTAGGTTGTACTTCTATTAACTACTTTTAATTTATTCAATATTTTTATATTTTTGATGAGTAACCTCACCCATGTAGAGTTTTCTTGAAAGAAAACAGGATAGATTGAGTCATGTTGCTACATTAAAATATTACTCACTTAATTAAAAATGGTAATGATGCACTTCTAGAATTAAAATTTTAATATTATCTGAATAACACAGCAAATGCAATATGTATATTGAGTTAAAAATCTAATTCTATGTTAATAGGAAATATTTGGCAAAGATATTTAATTTATCTATTACCTTCTGAAAAACAGTATTTAGGAGAAATCTTTGGTGAATCCTGTTTTCCCAATGTCTTCCCCTTTTAAAAGGAAGGTGGGGGTGGGGGGAGAGGGAGAGGCAGAAATAATAATGGGCAAGTGACAGAAGAATTACTGGTTAAGTTGACCAGTAGAATTTTTAAAAAGTCTTAATACCTAAAAATATTGAGAATACATTAAGATATCTTACATATTCCCACATATAAGGAATGATTTCTTGTCTACCAAACCTCTCTCCTTTAGAAAGAAGAAATTGCCTCAAACTTAAGTCCTCACAAAGTCATTCATATTAGAGAATGAACTCTCTAACTTTACTTTTAATGACATAGTGCAGTTTGGAGAAGACAAATTTGCCTAAAACAATCTTAATACTAATTTTTGCTTGCTTATTAAGGCCACCTGAAGTAATGGGTAAAAATATATGACAAAAAAAAAAAAACTAAGATCTGCTAATTGTTTTCTGCAAACAATGTTTGGATATCACTGTAATCATCCTTAGAGAACAGCTAAGTAGAGATGATGGGTTGGACGGGGTTGGTTTTGGGTTGGGGTAAAACTTAGTGATAGCATCCATATCTC